>NC_045456.1:18141341-18156569 GCF_002776525.5 Piliocolobus tephrosceles | reverse complement strand
ATTGTAATTTGAGAAAACCCAGCCCCCCGTTACCGCCCTGGCCCAACCTCTTCCCCTGCCAGCCTATATAAGGCATTGCACTGCCACCATTAAACGAGACTTGATCAGGCTATTTGTCTTGTCTCCGTTTCCGTTTCTCGTGTTTTCTTGTCTCCTCCATTCCCACTCCCCATTTCAGGGTCCGTTTGACTGTCCTGCAGGTCGGGACATTTCTGCACACCTGGTTCTGTTTTTCAACATCCAGGGAGAAGGTACAGGTTCCAGGATCAGTTGCTAAGCTTCCAGCAGTGCTGTGTATCGTGAGAGATAATTTGACCCTAACTATAACGCTGTAGGTGGGGGCTAAGAAAATGAGCCCTGGTAGGTATGCATGCTCTGCATCTGAAAGTAACTTGTTTTTAAATTTATTTTAGATCTGCTCAGAAAAGTAGGGAAACAGACTGACGGAGTAGGAGGAAGTTAAGACAGCTAAAAACTATGAGGCAACTGCTGCTTGGAACAGAGAGCGCCCAAAGCTGTCATGGCAAGCTGCCCTGCAGCCCAGGTTGGAGTGACTGTCAAGCAGTGAGGATTTGGGAACTTCCCTCCACCAGCCTGGTGACAAGTATCACCTTGTTCAAGATGAGGAAGACAAACTTTTTGTTGTTGTTGTTTTTTAATGCAGAACAAAAGAATGGAGACTTTATCCAGGGTATGCAAACAGCTCTGAAATAGCCTACCATGTCAGAAGAAAAAAAAAAAAAAAATGCATTAGAAACAGGATTTTATATCTCTAAATTAAATCAGAAATGTAAAGAATAAAGTAGGACGTTTGTTACCTTATTCAATAGCTCCTTTGTAGCATATGTGGTGCTATTTTGTAACAAGGCTGTTCCTGAGTGAGAGGGCAGGCATTATTGCAAAAAAGATGTCCACCAGCCCTCAGGGAACTTACAGTCTAGTGGGGGAAGGAAACAGGTTAAGAAGTGATGATTGGCCAGGTACAGTGGCTTACACCTGTAATCCCAGCAATTTGGGAGGCCAAGGCAGAAGGATTGCTTGAGGCCAGGAGATTAAGACCAGCTTGGGCAACATAGTGAGACCTCATCTCTAAAATAAATAAATAAATAAATAAACAAACAAACAAAAATAGAAAACAACAACAATAGCCAGACATGGTGATGTGTGTGTGCCTGTAATCTCAGCTACTTGGGAGGCTGAGGTGAGAGGATCATTTGAGCTCAGGCGCTGAAGACCAGCCTGGGCAACGTAGCAGGGTCCCTTGAGCCCAGGAGGTTGAGGCTGCAGTGGGCTATGATCATACCACTGCACTTCAACCTGAGCAACAAATGGAGACCCTGCCTTAAGAAAGAAGAAAGAAAAGAAAGACAAAAGAAAGAGAGAGAGAAAAGAAAGAAAGAAAGAGAGAGAGAGAGAGAGAGAGGAGGGAGGGAGGGAGGGAGGGAAAGAAGGAAGAGAGGAAGGAAGGAAGGAAGGAAGGAAGGAACGAAGGAAGGAAGGAAGGAAAAAAGAAAGAAAAGGAAGGAAGGAAGGAAGGAAGGGCCAGGAGTGATTGCTCGCACCTGTAATCCTAGCACTTTGGGAGGCTGAGTCAGGGGAGTCGCTTGAGGTTAGGAGTTCCAGACCAGACTGGCCAACATGGTGAAATCTGTCTCTTCTAAAAATCCAAAAAGATTAGCTGGAGTGGTGGGGGGCTCCTGTAGTCCCAGCTACTTGGAGGCTGAGGCAGAAGAATTGCTTGAACCTAGGAGGCAGAGGTTGCAATGAGTCCAGACTGCACCACTGTACTCCAGCCTGGGTGACAGAGTGAGACTCCATCTAAAAAAAAAAAAAGGTGATGGTCTGGATTTCCAAACCAGTACAGAGAGTTGCAGGAAGATTTTGTTTGCTTTGTTTGTGGAGGAGAGGAAATGTCTACACAAAGACTTAATGAATGACATCAAATAAAGATATTAATAGTAAAGAATGTAAATAAGACAGCTGATTCCAGGGTACCACTAGGCATAAGAGTACAGAAAGCTACCTTGTTGGAGGGCCAAAAGCTGTTTAGAATATTTGGATCATCAGTTCGGTGAATGGAGCACACACAGAAAATAAACACACATTTTAAAAGAAAGGAAGCATTGTTGAAGGCTGCAGTAGAATGAATGGTGTCTCCCCAAAAGATATGTCCCTATCATAATCTCGGGAGCCTGTGAATATGAGCTTATTTGAGAAAAACGTCTTTGAAGATGCAATTATGGTGAGGATCTGAAGATGAGATTAACTTGGATCATCTAGGTGGGCCCTAAATCCAATGACAGGTGTCCTTTAAAAGACAAAAGAGAAAAGGCTACATGGAGACGCAAGCAGAGATAGGGGAGACTTGGCCACAAGCCAAGGGACACCTGAAGCCACCAGGACCTGGAAGAGGAAGGAAGGATCATTCCCTGGAGCCTCCAGAGGGGGCACAGCCCTGCTCACACCTTGATTTTGGACATGTGGCCTCCAAAGCTGTGAGATAATTCCTGTAGTTATAAGTCACCAAATATGTGGCATTTTAAAAACAGCTGCCACGAGAATCTAATACAAGGAATATACAAATAAATGTAAAAAGATAAAGTGTTAAACCATTTTCATGAAGAGGAAGAGACAATTTTGCTAAGATATGAGTTGTTTCTCCAATTTAATCTAAAAATGTATTTCTTACATCTGATAGGCTCGTACAGAATATCTTATTCATTCAAAACTAGACCAAAAATGGGAAAGAAAGCATCACAGAAGACCAAGATGGATTTACCACAGCACATACCAAATCATGGCATTATCCTTTTAAACCAATTCAAACATTTGTTCTTGGCACAGAGTTGAGAAATGGTTATCCCCTGCAAGCCTGTACTTCACTCATTACTACTGTTTCTGCCCCAAGTTAAAAATGCAAGAGAGGGCCAGGTGCAATGACTCCTGCCTGTAATCCCAGCAGTTTGGGAAGCTGAGGCAGGGGAATTGCTTGAAGTTAGGAGTTCAAGACCAGCCTGGGCAACATAGTGAGACCCTCTTTTCTACCAAAAACAAACAAACAAAAAAATTAGCCGGATTCTGTGGTATGCATCTGTGGTCTTAGCAACTCAGGAGGCTAATGTGGGAGAAATCACTTGAGCTCAGGAGTTTGAGGCTGCAGTGAGCTATGATTGTGCACTCCAGCCTAGGTGACAGAATGAGACAGTGTCTCTAAAGAAATGTTTAAAATAAAATAAAATAAATACATAAATAAAGTGCAACAGTTTTGGAGAGAAGATGATGAGGTGGAGCCCTTGGTTTGGTAAGGAGAACTATGACTTTTCCTTCTGCACCAAAACGGGTACCGTCCTTCCCTTCCCAAGCCAAGTAAGAGAGGAAGAAGATAATTAATCAGAGAATTTGGAGAACTCCACATCAAGGGAAGGAGAATGGTATCTCATTTCTTGTGCGGCACCTGCCTATGCATGCATCAGCATATCTTATGTCTTTGCCTTGCAGGGCACTGTGATGGTAAATTTTGTGTCAACTTGACTGGGCCACGGGGTGCTTATGATTATGGGTGTGTCTGTGAGTGTGTTTCTGGATGAGATTGGCATGTGCATCTATGGAATTGATAATGTAGATGGCCTCTTCCAATGTGGGTGGGAAATAGCCAATGTGTTGAGGGTCTCAGGAACCTCAAGAGGCAGAGGAAGAAGTAGTTTTCTCTTTTCGCTTTCTGATGAGCTAGGACGTGAGGCTGCTGCCGCCCTTGAGCTAGGATTTTTACTTGGTTCTCATGGCTTTTCTGGTCTTTAGTCTTGGTTCAGATTATACCAGAGACTTTTCTTGAGTTTCTAGCTTGCAGAAGGCAGATCATGGGACTTTTCAGCTCATAATCGTGTGACCCAATTTCTCATAATAAATCTATTAATAGATAGGTAGATAGATAGATAGATAGATGATAGATAGATAGATAGATAGATAGATAGATAGATAGATAGATAGATACAAACATACATACATACACAGGTATATAGAGATATCATCTACTTGTATATCAAATACAGCTGGACCTTGGCTGGGTGCAGTGGCTTACACCTGTAGTCTCAACATTTTGAGATGCCAAGGCAAGAGGATCACTTCAGACCAGGAGTTCGAGACCAGCCTGGCCACCATGGTGAAACCTCATCTCTACTAAAAACAACAACAACAAAAATTAGCCGGACATGGTGGCGCGTTGTCTGTAATCTCAGCTTCTCGGGAGGCTGAGGCATGAGAATCACATGAACCTGGGGTATAGAGGTTGCCGTGAGCTGAGATCGTGCCACTGCACTTCAGCCTGAGCAACAGACTGGGACTCTGTCTCAAAAAACAAAGCAAAACAAATACAGTAGGACCTCTTTATCTGTGGGCTCCGCATCCATGGGTTCAACCAACCGTGCTTTAAAACCATTTTAAAAAATAATAGCAGTACAACAATTAGAACAATAATAAATTTTAAAAATGAAGTATAATGCTCACTTGTATAGCATTTACATTGTATCAGGGATCATAAGTAATATAGAAATGATTTAAAGTATGCTGGAGAATGCGTGTAGGTTACATGCAAACACGACACCATCTTATAGGAAGGATTTGTGTAGTCATTGATTTTGGTATCCTTGAAGGAACTGAAACCAATCCTTCACAGATACCAAAGGACAACTCTCTTTATATATGTCTAAATCTGTATTATAGAACCAATAAGATATATAAAAGCATACATATGAAGAGGTTTTTACGTATGTATACATGTGATACAGTTATCATATCTATCATCTAGGTCTCTGTCTATATATATATGGTCCAGTGAGTATTCACCAATAGGAATTCAGACATTATATATATACACACACTCATATATATGTACTGCCATACCCATATATGTATATATATAACTATACATACATATATCTATGTATGATATATATCCCATACATATTATATATATACACTCATATGTATAGACTCCAATATATACACACTTATATATACTCACGTATACATTCATATGTATATAAACTCATATATATGCTCATATATATAAACCGATATATATATACACCTAAACCCATATATATATGCCCATATATATGTGTGTGTGTAAATATATATATATGTGTGTATATTTTATTGGCTCTATGTCTGTATTTCTCTGGAGTACTCCTACTAATACAAGCCAGGAGGTATGGAACTAGGGGGAGTTTCCAGGTGAAGAAAGAGTGAAACCAGGTAGCAATAGAGCAAGCTGCCCTCTGGCTATTTCAGGTGACAAGAAAGTCTGGGTATCCTATTTGTCATGATCACTGGAGACAGTGTGTGGTTTGGCCTTCCCCAAAACTCCCCAATGTGTCTCATGCAAGAGCCACCATACTGAGTGCCTCAATAGCCTCTGTTAGCCAAGGGAAGATGACAGCGTTGTGGATCAGTGAGAGATTCCATGTATTTATCTCCCCTTTTTAATCTTCCCACCCCAGCACCGCAAGTGAGTCAGCTCAGAATTAGGAAGGGAAATTAGGGGGTGTTAAATTGGATATGAGGCTGAACTTTTTAAACTAGGCAAACAGGACTGGACATTATTGTTATTGTGACCAGAAAGCTGAGGACTTGGCCTCATGTGATTATTCAGAGACAAGACAGAGAACTTCAAAAGAGCATATCTGAAGGCAGGGAAAGCAGACACATTCCACTGTTTATAGCCTTCCATGTTCAGTCTTCACAACAAACGACTTTCCTATATGACAGCCTCCTGCTGCAAGTACTTACAAAGGAAACATCACCACACTCTATTGACTATCTGTTTTTGCAGCTTTCTTCCCACTAGGTTGTCAGTTTTTCTCTCATTTATTTTTTCCTTTTCTTTTTTTAAAGAATAAGAAATCCATATTTATCTTCTCTCTCAAAAGCATGTAGAAAGTAACAAAAGAGGAGGTCTTTATAAACATTTGCTGAATTGAACTGAGATTCTATGAGACATTCACATCGTCGTGTTAACCCATGGATTTCACAATCCAGGACTCCTGGTGATTTGAGGAATCTTCTTGGAATTTCATTTTTGTATGCCAGGACTATTATTTAAACTTGTTTTACTTTTCTGAGGATCCTCACCTTACTAAAACAAATTTCCCACTCAACTAATGAACGAGCCGATCTCCAACACAAATACAAACATGGCAGCCAACAAGCATCATGTCTCTCCACAGCCTTTCTTACCTCTTTCCTTCATCCCTCAGTCCTCTTCCCCAGTCACTGAACCTCAGAATAAAATTTGTCTCACCCTTGCTTCAATTGCTTGGAAAGAGAAATACATCAACCATTGCCAGAAAACGTAGAGGTCATCCAATTAAGTTTGAATTTCAGATAAAGAGCAAACATATTCTTAGCAAGAATAAGTAGCAAGTATTATTTAGAACATACTATACTATTCATTGTTTAGTGAAATTCAAATCTAACTGGGTGTCCCATTTTTGCATTTGCTAAAATCCCTATTGTATTTCTTGTCCCATTGTATTTTTCAGAGTTCCCCCTTTAAGCTGTGCCTTCACTTTATCCTATTTCCTTCTCTGCATAGTTTCATACCTCCATGACTCTGTTTTTGCTGCTGATATACAGTGCCCTCCTTGCTTCCACAAAACATTTTTGCATTATGTTATTTCTGTTCATTCCCTAAGCATCCTAAACTCTTCACAAATTCAAACCCAGTTGGGTGCTACAAGAAGTCAGGAAATCTGATTATAATTTTTGGAAGGCATTAATTATTGATGTAATTTATCAAATAGGTGTAACCTATTAAGTATTCTTCCTTGTGTGAGTTTTGGTTGATTATGTCTTTTAAAGGAATTGATCTATTTCATCTAGATCAGTGGTCCCCAGCCTTTTTGGCACCAAGGGCTGGTTTTGAGGAAGACAATTTTCCCATGGGCCAGGGGAGGGTTAGAGACGGTTTGGGGGTAATTCAAGCACATTACATTTATTGTGCACTTTATTTCTATTATTGTTACATTATAATATATGTGGAGTAATTATATAACTCACCGTAATATAGAACCAGTAGGAGCCCTGAGCTTGTTTTTCTGCAACTAGACAGCCCCATCTGGGGGTGATGGGGGACAGTGACAGATCATCGGGCATTAGATTCTTATAAGGAGCATGCAACCTAGATCCCTTGCATCCACAGTTCACAACATGATTCGTGCTTCTATAAGAATCTAGTGCTGCTGATGATCTGACAGAGATGGAGCTCAGGCAGTAATGCCAGTGATGGGGAGTGGCTGTAAATACAGATGAAGCTTCCATCACTTGCCCACCACTCATCTCTTGCTGTGCAGTCTAGTTTCTAGTGGGACACAGACCTGCACCAGTCCATGGCCCCAGGGTTGGAGACTCCTGGTCGAAATCATGAGCATAGCATTGTTCATAATATAATCTTTTCTTATTATCCTTTTAATGTCCATGAAATCAGTAGGGATGGCCCCTCTTTCCTTTCTTCCTCTTTCCTTCCTATTAATAGTGTGTGTTTTCTCTCTATTTTTCTTGATTTGTCTCACTAGTCTAGGCGTATCAATTTTATTTATCTTTTCAAACAACTCATTGATTATTGATTATGACATTTTGGAGGACATGAATTAGATGTTTCTGTCTTCTGTCCTCATACTACTGCCTTTGCCAGGGTAGAGCTGAGTCTGTTTCCAGGCATAGTTAGCCATAATCTTTGCCCAGAGGCAGACAGATGCTCTGAGGTGCTCAATCAAGCTGATTTTGGCCCTAATTTTGCCCTCAGAGACAGGGGCAGAATTAATCTAATTTTCAACAGTGAAATGATGAAGAAACTTGTTTTGTCCCTTTCATGCAAATTATGGATGAGTTGGAAAGGCAGACGATAAACAATTTATTTAAGGAACTATGAGTAATTTGCAGACAAAATATATGAAGATATAAATAATATAATAGCTGAACGAGTTTACATTCCCACCAGCAGCCACTGTGGAAAGCAGCTTGGAGATTTCTCAAAGGACTTAAAATAGAACTAATGTTTGACCCAGCAATCTCATTGCTGGGTACATACCCAAAGAAGTGTAAATCATTCTACCAAAAAGACATATGCATGAGTATGTTCACTGCAGCACAATTCACCCTAGCAAGGACGTGGAATCAACCTAGATGCCCATCAATGGTAGACTGGATAAAGAAAATGTGGTACATATGCATCATGTAATACTACGCAACCATAAAAAAA
Organism: Piliocolobus tephrosceles; assembly: GCF_002776525.5. Classification (NCBI taxonomy): domain Eukaryota; kingdom Metazoa; phylum Chordata; class Mammalia; order Primates; family Cercopithecidae; genus Piliocolobus; species Piliocolobus tephrosceles. The sequence continues at coordinate 18,148,312 of NC_045456.1, read as the reverse complement.
GAACGAAATCATGTTCTTTGCAGCAACATGGATGCAGTTGGAGGTCGTTATCCTAAGCAAACTAACACAGAAACAGAAAACCAGATGCCATGTTTTTAATTATAAGTGGGAGCTAAACATTGAGTACACATGGAAACAAAAAAGGAAACAATAGGTTCTGGGGCTTACTTGCGAGTGGGAGGTGGGAAGAGGGAGAAGATTGAAAAACCATCAATTGAATACTATGCTAATTACCTGTCTGGAGAAATAATTTGTACACCAAATTCCTCTGACATTCAATTTACCCATATAACAAACCTGCACACGTAACCCTGAACCCAAAATAAAAGTTGGAAGAAAATAAATAGATAAAAAGCATAAAAAGAAAAATATCACTCCTCTTCCCAAAGAAAGAACAAAATGGAAAGTCTATTGAAGATTGTGGAGTCAGTTAAGTGATTCTTGTGGATATCAATTAAATATCACTATCGCTTTTCCTCAACATGATGAATTACTGCAGTGCCTGGGAGATGAGAGAGTTTAGAGGTTCAAATGAAGGTGTGTGTGACACGGATCCAGTTGCCAGACTTGATTGACAAAATGAAGACCATAACTAAAAAAATGAGGGGGGTGAGGGCTAAAAAATTATATATCGGGTACGATGTACACTATTTAGGTGACAGGTGCACTAAAATCTCAGACTTCACCACTATACAATTCATCCATGTAACCAAAAACCATGTGCACCCCAAAGGCTGTTGACATAAGTAAATAAATAATAATAAAATAAAATAAATTTTAAAAATATAGCAACCACAGCCTGACCAAAAAAAAAAAAAAAAAAAAAAAAAATTGGAGCAGAATTCATGTCATCCGGGAACAAGGTTCATGAAAGAGAGCATCACCTGTTGCTGAAAACCAGGCTTAATGCTGCAGCATCTTCAACAACTAATCCAGGTAAGATCTTTACCTTCCAGGTAAGTTAGTTCAGTGTTCACCAGAACTGAGGAGCATAATCATTTAAAAATAATAAATAGAAATGTATGTGGAGTCTGGTACCTAAACTCATTTATATGCATTGGGAAATGCTCCTGGGATATACATTAGACACATTTTCAAATGTTTTACTGTGTCAAGTAATTGTGTAAGTTGCAATTCTTGCCGCATGTGAATCACTTCCTTTAAATTTTGGTTTTTGATAGAAAGGACTCTACTTCCTAATTATCCAGCCAGTTGCTCCTTTTCTGCAAAATCCAGCCCAAGGTGTGTTACTCTAAGATAGCATGCAACTAAGCAAGTGAGATAAAAGAAATCATAAAAACAGGTCAGGTTTTAAAAATTAAACTTTATTCTATGGTTTAAGGGAAGCTAAACCAGCAGAAAATGAAATCCTAGCAAATAAGAATTGGAAAATGCAGTTTTAGCCTCAGGGGAAATATCAGAAAATGACTAATATGTTAAAAAAAAAAATAGAGCTCAGATTGCGAGTGTGAAAAAAAGAAAAGGAATGGAAATCACTAATCAAAAATGTATGACATTGTCCTGAATAATAAATGATGTGTAAACACTGAACTAATATGAGCTGTGTACATTGTGATTTTAAAAAAAAACTTTAGAAAAGGAATAGAAAAAGCATGAAGGATAAGAGAAAATACCTGGTATTGAAGAGGCGAATAAATGCATTTGTGAAGTGACTGGATGATATTTTGGATACATAATTGGAACAAGAGGAGATTCCTTTTATATTAATGGAAGGGACAAGTGCTCCTACAGGGGTTCTGTGGGAAGGTTCCTGTTACTGTGGTTTGAGATGCCCTTTTACTGAAAGCTACTGGTCTCAACCATTTAGAACCACCTTGTTTCGCTGCCTTAGAACTGTGAGTTATTTTGGAGGCTGAATATCTAGAAAAAGGTTTTGGCAACATGAACATGAATTCAACCAAGTTATACATACCTTTGGTCAAAGCCTGCTACAGTTCCTTACATCTTGGTGATTTTTCCTGCTAAATTTGTAGGGTGTTTTGTATTCTTCGGAAAACCAGCTGGAAAGCATTTCAGAAAACTCTCTCAGTAGCCAGTGATAATCCCTTAAACATTATTGAGAAAACATGGGAGGGTTTGTGGGGTTTAACCAAGTGGATTTGGTAGCTTAAGTCAGTATTAACAGCAATCAAGCAAGACATGTGTCTTCAAATCCTGGTGAGGAGTGGCCAGACCCTAGGTTGGACAGCTGTAAGGGAAGGTTCCTTGCTGGCTAAGTGACATCTCACTGTGCGTTCTGAAGTTTTCTATAACTATGGACAAAATTATATACCGTGGGCTGTCTGTGAATAAATATGGAGTGGTTTTGTTTCTCTTTGCTTCATTCTCCTGAAATGAATATTTTTCACTATTTATGGAAGAATGAAAGCAAGATATATATATATTTCACTTCATTTCTCTTTTGGCCTAAACAATTTATGATAGAAATTGATGCTAAAATAAACACATTCTTGCTACAAAATATATATTCTTTATCAATGTGCTAGCAGATAGTACAGCCATTATGGAAAACATCATGGAGTTTTCTCAGAAAACTAAAAATAGAACTACCATATAAACCAGCAAATCCATTACTGGGTATTTATTCAAAGAAAAAGAAGTTAGCACTTCAAAGAGATACCTGCACTTGCATGTTTATTGCAGCACTATTCACAATAATAAAGATATTGAATCAACATAAGAGTCGACCAACAGATAAATGGATAAGGAAAATGGGGTATATATGCTCAACAGAATGCTACTCAGCTTTTAAAAAGAAAGAAATGTTGTCATTTGCAGAAAGATGGGTGGAACGGGAGGTCATTATGTTAAAGAAAATAAGTCAGGCACAGAAAGACAAATATTGCATATTCTCATTCATATGTGGAAGCTGAAAAAAAGTTGACCTCGTGCAAGTAGAGAGTAGAATGAAGATTACCAGAGGCTGGGAATGTCAAGGGATGAAGAGAGGCTGGTGGATGGGCACAAACACACAGTTATATAGAAGTAATATGTGCTAGTGTTCCACAGCACAGCAGGGTGACTATAGTTAGCAACAATTCTAGTCCATATTTCAAATAGCTAGAAGAGAAGATTTGAAACATTCCCAACGCAAAAAATAATAAACGTTCAAGGTGATAGATACCACAAATACCCTGACTTGATCATTACACATCCTATGCATGGAACAAAATATCACATGTGCCCCATAAATATGTACAAATAGTATATGCCAATAAGAAAACTATGTAGCCAAGTAGGGGCACATGTATTCAAAGTAGCATAGCAACATGTGGAACTATTAAAGTCAACGTTAATGAGTCTAATATGTCTTTAATGAATTACTTAGGAAAAAATGGCGCATGTTAAAAAGTAATCTCTGCCCTCACGGGAATTGCTACTTTTGAGAGAAAAATATGCTTTCTATGCTACTTTTCTGAGAGAAAATAGGAAAAGGTGAATTAAAGTATCAGTATGAGAAAGAAGTTATCATGATACAGTAGGATAATATCTACCAAAAGATTAGAAAAACAGTATGTCTTTTTGTTCAGAGGAGAGAAAAAGCACTACGCCAGTGCCTATAATGTCTCAATGGGGAAACATGCTAAGTTGAGCAGTGAAATAAATTTAATATTTGCATAATTCAATTGAAGAGCAGAGAAATGAGAAAAAGGAAAGTATCCCAGTTGAGAACAATGTTTCTCCTTTCTATAGTCCTCAAAAATGAGTCTTACTCCATCAGTGCCTTTTATGCGTAGGTATTCCTTGTTACAGGAGAAAACATTATTGTATTAGTCTGTTTTCATACTGCTATAAGGACATACCTGAGACTGGGTACTTTATAAAGAAAAAGAAGTTCAATGGACTCACAGTTCCACATGGCTGAGGAGGCCTCACAATCATGGCAGAAGGTGAAGGAGGAGCAAAGTCATGTCTTACATGGTGGCAGGCAAGAGAGCATGTCCAGGGGAACTGCCCTTTATAACACCATCAGATCTCGTGAGATTTATTCACTATCATGAGAACAGCACGGGAAAGACCCACCCCCATGATTCATTTACCTCCCACCGGGTCCCTCTCACGATGCATGGGAATTATGGGAGCTACAATTGAAGTTGAGATTTGGGTGGGGGCACAGCCAAACCATATCAATTATTATTTTCTGTAAACATTTATACATACATGACTTTTGAGCTGTAAAACCCTTGGTTCTGGCAGAATCATGGGCAGGAGTCTAATATGTAAAAAGACTATAGAAAAAAATGATTTAGTTGAGGGAAGGATTAGGGATGCCAACGCTGTCTTCACACGCGTTAATTTTCTCAACATTTGCCACCTGAGAAACTTGTACATAGCATCCAGGGCTTTGGGAAGCACCTATTGAAAACCACTGTGTCTGACTGCTCATTATCAACAGAGGGAAGAAAAGGGTGAATTAACACCTCTGCAATTCATTATTCCCCTTTAAGGGGAAGATAGAACCCCTGGTAAAGGAAGAAGGAAGGTAAACTGGTCAAATCCCCTTGAAAACATGCTAGGTAGAAACCTCCTGAATACTTATTATTATTTGCCAGAGGGAGAGTCCTTATATGTGGAATGCTCTTGGTAGGATGTACGTAGCCTGGCTAGAATCACTTCTGGTAAGCAGACCTGGACTTTATGAAATTATAGCACATGGCCACATGGAAAATTTTATGTAGGCCCTGTAATTAGATGAGTAGACGTTGGAGAAATTTTACAAACAAAATTGCTCCCGTCCATATTAATGATGTGAGTTTATGCAACAAAGACAGTAATCAAATATATCCAGCTAGACCATATGCTGATGTGATAAGAAATTGCTTTGGGACAAGTGATGGCGTCCCATACCATCTCGAATTTTAGCTGTGCTTCATAATTATCTGTATACCTTAAACTACTAATAAAACTGGGCAAGTTCTAGAATTCATGTTACTTCGATTTGATGATCTAGTTATTTCTATTGTCCTTAGCAGTAACATCAATATTATAGTATACTTAAATTTACAAAAATATCTTCACGAAATGTTTAATGTTACCAAAATATTTGCATAAGACTAGTTTATATACACTCACACTCTACTTCTACGATGAGCATGACTCCACTGTTATGGTTGAGAAAAATGAGGTTTGAAGAGATTAAAGCCTTAATAGGGTCAAAATCTCCCTCTAGGACACAATCTGACACCCCCACTAGCACACACAGGTCAAATGTACTTCTAAAATCAAAGCGAATAAATTATTACTGGGAATCATGTTCTGGATAAATGAATGATAAAATACCAAATTGGTGACTGTTTAAACCATAAAAAAAGATTGCCTGTTTAAACTGAGTTGCAAAAAGTGGAGAGCCTCACACCCAAATGCAATGGAAATGAAAATTAAAAACAACTGAAGAGTGAGGACATTTGAAACAGATGGAGAAAATCCCCGTGGAACATTGTGTTGTGTAAGTGATAAAGAATGGTCTGAATCCAAGAGTCTCTAATAGCAAATGCCATTCTCTGCCCACTAAAGATTGCAAGATGTTTTTTATTTTTTCTGGGCATTTTCCTTTTAAGAGGATCATTTTGGTTTTCTATAGTTCTTTTGTTTATTCATCTCAGTATTCTGGTTCACTAATCCTGTTCGTCTAATTTAATAATTAAACCATACGTTGTATATTAAATTTATTTAAGTTTCAAAAAAAAGTTATGAAGAAGGCAATGCTTATGTGGTGGGCACACCCTGACAGGACCCCAAAAAGGGTCACTTTTTTGTATAATTCCCTCTGCCTGAGTGCAGGGAGAACCTGTGACAAACTCCTCACCAATAGAATATCTCAAAGGGTGTGAGCTAATCTGTAAATCAGTTTAGGTTTAGTTCATTTAATGGCTGTTATTCTACTAATATCCATTTAGTAGGTAAATGGAATCAGATTTAATAAGGTAAAATCTCTTAAAAGAAGAATCCATCTGAGGAATGGCTGTCAATTGCTGACTTTAAACAAGCAGGAAACCATGAATTCCATAGCTGCAAGGAAATACAATACATTCTTTCAATAAATGAACTTGGAAGAGGACTCCCTAGTCTCAAGGAGATCATAGCCTTCGTTAACTTCTTGATTTCTGCCTTGTTTGATTATGAGCAGATAAAAGTGAGTGTGGTCAGATGACTGAGCCACGGAAATTGTGAGATGATGACTGTGTACTATTGTAATCTGTTAACTTTGTGATAAGTCATTACACAGATATAGAAAACTAATACAGGTTAATTTTTTAGAAAATGTATTAGCAATGGTAGAATTGGGAAAAACGATCTGTTGAAGGCACTGTTGGTGATATATAATCTCAGTTACTGTTTATATGGTCCAGATAAACCACTTGTTATCCCTACAGTTACAACCAGACTTTAAATCTGTTTTCCATAAATGCTGAAAGACTTTTCAAGTAAAGCCAACTGAATTTTGTCTGAATTATTAATGGGACTGCTTTCACTTTGTGCTTTTTTTATACAAAATATTGTGAGATTTTTCATTTTCTGAATTCTGAGAATCTGACAAGCATAGACCTCACTATGTAAATGATTTTTTTGCCTGTGAGTAAATGTATTTTTCCCCCTGGAAAATCAAAACAAATATAACACATTAAATGTACAGCTTACTTGAAATACACTTTCTGAATGCCAAATAATTAACATGTGGAGAAAATATGAGCTCCTTACAGTCATGAATATTTGGTAATTAAGAGGTATTCTCAAGTCAGACCACAACTTTAAATGTGAAGTTGTAAACAGAGGTCACATTACCATCTTGGCGATTCTAAGTTTTTAAAGGCAAAAAGAAAGAGAGAGAGAGAGAGAAAGGAGGGAGGGAGGGAGGAAGGAAGGAAGGAAGGAAGGAAGGAAGGAAGGAAGGAAGGAAGGAAGGAGAGAGAGAGAGAAAGAAAGAGAGAGAGAGAGAAAGAGAGAAAGAG
>NC_045456.1:18114729-18141241 GCF_002776525.5 Piliocolobus tephrosceles | reverse complement strand
GAAAAGGAAGGAAGGAAGGAAGGAAGGAAGAAAGGAAGGAAGGAAGGAAGAGATATAACTCAGAGATATAACTCAGAATATGGATAAAACCATGCAAGATGCATTCTGCAAAGAGTGCATTAAGAAACACCTCTCAGGTGGCTGGGCATGGTGGTTCACGCCTGTGATCCCAACACATTAGGAGGCCCAGGCAGGTGGATTGCTTGAAGTCAGGAGTTCAAGACCAGCCTGGGCAACATGGTGAAACCCTATCTCTACTTAAAATGCAAAAATTAGCTGGGTGTGGTGGTGGGAACCTGTAATCCCAGCTACTCGGGAAGCTGAGGCAGGAGACTCACTCGAACCTGGGAGGCAGAGCTTGCAGTAAGCTGAAATCACACCACTGCACTCTAGCCTGGGTGACAGAGCCAGACCCTGTCTCAAAAAACAAACAAACAAAAGAAACAACTTTCCTCCATCAGTATGCATTTATCATGTCTTGAATGTTTTAACCAATTCTTGATTTTTTAAGCAAAATGCTTCAGGTTACTTTAAAAAAATCTCTTTTATTTATTCTATTCTCTTTCATCTTTTTCTCTTTATTTATTCATGCCAGAGTTAGCAGTGCCTTTTTTTCCATTAAAAAAAAAAAAATTGTACAAGGCCAGTAGTTAGGACTAATAAGAACCTCTTCAAGCACTGCTGAGTAATTGTATCATTTGTGATGGCTAATTTTGTGTATTACCTTGATGGGTTCATAGGATGGCCTGATATCTGATGAAACATGTCTGAGTATGTCTTGCAGGGAGTTTCAGGAAGAGTTTCAAGCATTCAAGAAATGGTTTCAAGAAGAGCGTTCGGGTTCAGATAAAGCAGACTGCCCTACCCAAGGTGAGTGGGCATCATGCAATCCACTGGGGGCCCGAATAAAACAAAAACCACAGAGGAATATTAGGTTTGCTCTCCCCCTGCCTGGGGGCTTGAGCCGGGACACAGGTCTTCTCCTGGCCTTCGTGCTCCTGGTTCACAGATCATCAGACTCAGACTGGAATCTACACGATTGTCTCTGACTCTGAGGCTTCAAACTATGCTTCTGGTGTTCCTGAGTCTCCAGCTGGCAGACAGCAGCAGATCATGGGATTTCTCACCCTCCGTAACTGCATGAGACAGTGCTTTATAAGAAATCTTTTTATTTATCCTATTGGTTCTGTTTCTCTGGAGAACTCTGTTGCATACATTATTTTAGCAGGCTAAGTCTTAGGTGTAAGACCTATGTTATCTGTTAGCTTCATGGAAGATGTCTTTATGGCAAACAGCATGGTGAGATGCAGTGGCTTAAAGGCAAGTCACACTACTCATGAGTAAGGCATCTACAGCACATACTGTTTGGCTACAGAAGGAGGTGTGTTCTTATATAATGCTTACATGTAAACTGAAAAAAAATTAAATCTACTGGGATGTAAACCTTTTACTGTCTTGTATGATTAAAATAGACCATTTTCCACTGACACCACCTGCACTAACATGGCAAGTCCATGCATACTTCTCTATAACGGCAGACATTGACTATTAAACAACTGATGAGGTTTCTATCACTGTATAACAAACTACTCCAGAACTGCATAGCACAGAACAGTAACCATTTTTTTATGCTAACCATTGCCAGGCTTTTATAATTCAGTCAAGGTACAGGAATCGCTTGTCTGTTCCATGGAGTCTGGAGGCTTCAGGTGGTAAGTTTCAAAGAGCTTTGCGTAATTCAGATGACTGGGAGACAGAATTTTGGGGAGGCTTTTTTATTTACATGTCATGTGCCTGGACTGAAATACATTGAACACTAGGCTCAAGTGGACTGTCAATGGAAGTATCTACATGTTGACAGCCTTCACATGTAGCTTGGGCTTCCTCACAAAATGGCAGCTTCAGAATCACCCTAACACCACTGTTGCCAAGAATCTTTTCTTTGTGTACTTTAAGTTACCTGAAAAACTTTGGTGAAGTTTTTGAGTGAAGTGTTTTGGTGGCTTGCATTTAAAAAAATATTTTGACAAATTTTAGGGGGATTGTTTCCCTATTACTGAGTTTTGTTGTTTTTACATAAGGTATATATTTTAATAGGTTTTATGAAAAATTGAGATTGTTTTGCCAATGTTTCAATTATATATGTCCCCAAATTACTTATTTTATCACTGTTGAAAGACAGCTGAAGTGAGCATACACTTAAAGGTTGAAAGTTTCTGTTTAAAACACCTTACAATGTGAGTTCATTTTATATGGGTTCTATTGTTGCTGATAAGAAACTGGATGTCAGTCTTATTGCCATTCTTTTATGATTAGTTATTTTTTCTCTTCAGTAGCTGATTTTACTTTCCTTTATTTTAGCTCTTCTTATTTATTCTGTTGACTTTTGAATATTTGAGTCTGATTGTTTGGGGTACAGTTTTGCACAGAGAACTCACGTTTCCCTTTAACTCTTCTTATGTTACTACTCTGTCTTTGCAAACTCACCCACAACATCTTTATTAATATGTCTCTAATCTGCTTGAGAGTTTGCCTATTTATTTTCTGTCCTCCATTTTTTTCGTGAATTCCTTTACAATGCATTTTCTCTTTTTTAAACCACTTCACTTCAATTTATTAATTCTTCCTTTGACTTTTCAAAACTATATTTAATTCTGATTAACAAGGTATATAATTTTTTAAAATAAAATCTGTGGTTTTTATTCATAAGATATGTAATTTATTTCTAGATTTATCATCTCTTATTTAACTTTGTTTTTTCATGATATATCTTTTTTCTTTTTTCCAAAACAAATTATTTTAGTGATTAGTCATTGTAATTATAGTGGTTTTTACCATTCTCCATTACAAAATAAGGCTACTTTATTATGCCAGTGAAGATATTTTAAGAACTAGGCTCAATATTCTAGCCAGAGTTCTTCCTCTATTCTGTACCTCAAATGCTGACAACTCTGCTTCTGCATCTCCTCAAATATAAAACACAATTGCATGTTGTGTATATGAGTTTTTAATTTTGGTGTTTTATGTCTTGTCTCATGCTATTGTTTTAGATTAGAATCTCTTTCCCACAGTTTGGGCCTATTAAAATTTTCATTAGCCTTTAACTTTGAAACGAAATGCTTTATCCCTAAAAATGTGTAACCACATCCTCTAAGGTTTAATGAATCACTACTTTCCCGTTACCATCTCTGGCATAGAAGAACAATTTTTGCAATTAATTTTAACTAATCACTTGTATATGCTGCCTTCACTATAAGTAAACTCATGAAGGACAGAAACTACGTAGGCTTCTTCTCCACATATCTCGTAACACAGCACTCTGAACATAGTTACTCAAATATTAACTGAATTAAATTGTAAACAATATAAATTCTTTTCAAAAACGCTTCTGTGTAAGTTTAATCTCAGATGATTTCAACATTTTGGGCTGGATTAGAAAATAAAACAAAAAGAAGACCATTAGTTTGGAGGCAAATCTGAATATTTCCTTGCATGAATGCATAATTAAAATACATGATTTAATTATATATTTTGAAATATTTATGTGTCAGAGATGGAGCTAGTCTTTCCTCAAACATTACATCCAAAAAATGTGAGGAAGAGACATTATAACTGAAATACTTATTTCATGAAACAGAATAAATTCATTTTAAGAAACAAACTAACAATAAACCACAATTATATTGAGGTTTTTTTTTTTTTTTTTTTTTTTTTTGGCACTTTACTCCATTTTTGCATTATCTGACCTGATTGCCAGCAATGTGGGTTTAAAACAAGGGCAGTTTTATTTAAAGATAAATATGTGGCAGAAGAAGAAATGTGCCCTCTGAGAAGGGAAAAGGAGGCCGTGAAGTGGATAATATTCAAATTCAACCAAAGACAATTTCTAAAATGTAAAAAAAGTACCATAAGAGACTAAAATAAGGGACTAACTAAAAGGCAGACCCCGTTCTGGGCACCGTGCAAATATCCCACTTACTCTACACATCACATATGAGAGGAAAGGATCATCCACCTCCACTTACTGATGCACAAATGGAGACAAAGGTGCCCAGAAATCACCCTGTCACACAGCTAGCAAAGGGAAGATCTTGTGAGAAAATCCAGACTTTTCCCATATACTGCACACCTTGAAGTCATTCCAAGTTACTATCCAATACTTGTGCATTGCATTACTCAAGAATGATGATATGGTGTATTAGTCCATTCTCACACTGCTAATACACATACCTGACACTGGGTAATTTGTGAAGGAAAGAGGTTTAATTGACTCACAGCTCCCCATGGCTGTGAGGAGAGGTCTCAGGAAACTTACAATCATGGCAGAAGGAGAAGCAAACATGTCCTTCTTCACATGGTGGCAAGAAGGAGAAATGCTGAGCAAAAGGGGGAAAAGCCCATTATAAAACCATCAGATCTCATGAGAACTCACTCACTGTCAAGAGAACAGCAGCATAGGGGTAACCACCCTGATTAAATCACCTCCCACCAAGTCCCTCCCATGACACTTGGGGATTATGAGAACTACAATTAAAGATGAGATCTGGGTGGGGACACCGCCAAACCATATCACAGGGTATAACAAGATATGATAGAAATTTGTTTCTGGACATCTATTGCTCATGTCTTCTTTCCTCATCCCTGCCTCCCTCCCCTGCTGCTTCCTCCTTCCTTTTTCCTTTTTTTTATTCCTTCCCCTTTTCTCCCCCACCTCTTCCTTTCTTCCTCTCTCCCTCCCTCTCTCCTTTGTTCCTCCCTCCCTCCCTTCCTTCCTCCTTCCTTCCCTCCTTCCTTTTCTCCTTCCCTCCTCCTTTCTTTCCTTCCTTCCTTTCTTCCTTCTCTCCCTTCCCTCCTCCCATCTTTCTTTCCTTCCATCCTTCCTTTTTGCTTCCAACTTACATAGTCATCTTTGATTCAGGGGTCCCAGTTCCTGATTACTAAAAGAAGAAGAATCCTAATATCACTGAATGTACTGATCTAATGGGTCTGTTATCACTATTAAGTACCTGAGAAATCACCAGGTATCTAGTGATGGAGCATTTGTGATTATTTTTATAATGATTATCATTCAAGCAATTGTCTCTTCTCACCTATATTTTTATCTTACAGAGAGCTTGCTTTGTCAAGGACCTCTGTGACACTCCACTTTTTAAATTAGTAGAAAATGTTTCCTTTCAAAATAAAATATTATCTAAAACATTTCTTAACAAAATGTGTGTTATTTTGGGGAAGAAACAAAATGATACTTCTGATATGCAATTCTTCATATTACTTAGTTTTCTTGTTGTTGTTTTTCTTTTTGAGATGGAGTTTCGCTCTTGTTGCCCAGGCTGGAGTGCAATGGCATGATCTTGGCTCACTGCAACCTCCACCTCCTGGGGTCAAGCAATCCTTCTCCCTCAGCCTCACAAGTAGCTGGGATTACAGGTGCTCGCCACCTTGCCTGGCTAATTTTTTGTATTTTTAGTAGATACAGGGTTTCACCATCTTGACTAGGCTGGTCTTGAACTCCTGATCTCAGGTGATCCCCCAACCTCGCCCTCCCAAAGCGCTGGGATTACAGGGATGAGCCACTGCACCCGGCCCATATTGCTTGGTTTGATTGTAGCTTTGCTCATATGTATTTTGAACACATATTGATCAAATAAAATTGATCAACGGCATTATATCAATATATATCTTAATAATTCATTTATGTTTACTAATGTGGTTTTAAATATCATCCACAGGATATTAATATACCTTACAGATTTTAAAAGGCAAAATCTTATCAACGTATCTCTATAATTAGCAATATATTGGCTATGCCAAGATTGAATCAAAACTCACATCCCAGATTATGATTTACTGGGAAGTAAAATGAAGCAATCAATCAGATTTCAAGTAGTAACTGAAGGAACATCTAGCCATGTTAGAGTGTGAATAGAATCTCTATTTAAGTTGGTCTAGTGGTATCAGGTCATCAATATTTTGGACTAAATAAGATGCACTGATGCAGTTAGTTGTTCAGTTTTCTTCAAATAATGCAAGAAGCACATATAGGACATCATCAATATTGTATTGAAAAACTGATGTGACGTGCATTTCATTTTGTATCTTCTTTGTGTGTATGCAGTTTTTTCTCTCCATTTAATTCACAATGAACATTATTACTCTTTGGCCCAGAAAAGATTCTGGTTTTAATAGTGATGTCTTTATTTATTCATTTACTCATCCATTCCGTAAATATCTGTTGTATAAACCTGTGTATGGTATGCATTTCATTGTGCTTTTGGTCTTGGGGAATCACCAGTGACAATACCATCCTGATGTGCTGGAGCTTAAACACATCATATATATTTACATTTTCATATTTATTTGGCTCTTTACCTCTGAACAGTCTAATTGTCACTAGTTTATTTGCCTACTTCAAGAAACAAAGGTCTCAAAATAATTACACAACCTGAAGTAGACTGGAGATTTAGGATTATCCAGTTACCTTGATCAATTTCAATTCATTTGGAAGAAAAACTGAAGTAGCAATTCAAAATTTCAAGAATGCTCTTTGGATCCTAAATTGTGTGCATGCGTTCTTTCTTTCTTTCTCTTTCTTTCTTTCTTTTTCTTTCTTTCTTTCTTTTCTTTCTTTCTTTCTTTCTTTCTTTCTTTCTTTCTTTCTTTCTTTCTTTCTTTCTTTCTTTCTTTCTTTCTCTTTCTTTCTCTCTTTCTCTCTCTCTCTCTTCCTTCCTTCCTTCCTTCCTTCCTTCCTTCCTTTCTTCCTTTCTTTTCTTTTCTTTTTTTGACAGAGTTTTGCTCTGGAGTGTGGTAGCACGATCCCGGCTCACTGCAACCTCCGCCTCCCGGGTTCAAGTGATTCTCATGCCTCAGCCTCCCGAATAGCTGGGATTCCAGAAGCACACCACCACACCAGGCTACTTTTTTGTATTTTTAGTAGAGATGGGGTTTCACCATGTTGGCCAGGCTTGTCTTGATCTCCTGACCTCAAGTGATCCACCCGCCTGGGCCTCCCAAAGTGCTGAGATTACAGGCCTGAGCCACTGCCCCGGCCTTAAATTACTTTCCATGGCCATTTGTATTGCTGAAAGTAATCATACAACCACTGACTATGTTTTTTCCTTTGTGCTTGTCATATATTATCTGCTATTCTTTTGTGAATGTAACTTAGTCTCTGAAAGACAAAGAAAGCAAGTTAAAAATAAATCAGCTTTAACTGGTATGAAAGGTTAAAGATGGAATTAGAAAATACCCAGGCAAGCAAAGAAGAAATAGTTAATTTTTGAGACAATCTGGCTTTCTGAAGTCTTTAGACAACAATAATATTGATGACTTCTGAAAGAACCAAATACTCTACAGTGCTTGGGAAGACAAAATAAAAGTAAATATCTATGATGAAGTTCAGATAGGGCCTCTCCTATATATAAATGTGCTTTAGGGTAAAGGTTTTTAAATTTTTTTAAATTTCTTTTATTCTTTGTGAGAAATCCATAAATTACAAGGGCTGCAAATTGCTTTTGAATACATCAGGCAGGAATAGTTATGGCAAAGATGATTAGCTATGTTTTGGTTTTTGTTCTTTAATCTATAATGTTTTAGGACAAAAATCATTTAAGTGTATGTTTGGGGCTTTTAAGGTCTTCTTATGTTTAGTGTCTATAGTTGAGGGATAGTCAACGATTCCACTAAATGCCCATCGGAAGGTCATTATCTGCCTAATAAAAACCTTTATTGAGGAGGCCATTTTAAAAAAACAATCTAAAACTGATAAATACGGTGCAGTTAAGGGAGATTTATAATATTTCACAAACTTTATATTTAAGCCTCTGTCTGAGGGTACAGATATAATCAGATACTTTTGCATTCTTTGAAGAATATAAATTGTTTTCATTGTTGGTCGTTCTCTGGGACTTCGTTAGTCTCTGTTCACGGATCAGAGATAAGGGCTGGGTTATGAAGCTGATATGAGAGGAATGTACGGGACTGATAAAAATCAGAGTGCCTTCCCGATACTAATGGCACTCTCAAACAGCTCACTGATACAAATAACTTAGCAGGCTCTTGGGAATTAAACAACTTCACTTTCTTACGGGGAAGTAATTATCCTGTCTGACATTCCTGTTGAGATAGGGCCAAGCTTCCGGATATTATGCAGCTGGCTCTTCTAGGCTCCTAGGAGCCTCCCTTCAATACGTCCTCCAAAAACCTTACAGACCTCTACAATTCTGTTTCAGAACTCTGCAATTATGTGCTGCTCATATCAAGAAAACGAAAATCTGCCATGCATTTTTTCGGCTCTAGCATTTGCAGATAAACACAGGTTTGAGAAGACAATTAATGGATGTAGATTATTTCTAAATTGTTTGTGCTCACCTGTCATGTGTTCACATGTGGTTAAGAGTAAGATGTTCTATCAAGAGAACATTTTTCCATGTGGCCCATTCTGACTTAGAGTGTCCTTGACTAATTAACTCAGAGTATTTTGGAAAATGTTGGCAAGGCTTTCCTAAAGGGCTATTTAGTGAGTTTTCTTAGCATTTGCCCTAGTTTCCATAAATCCTATGAAAACATTTACTTTTGTTCTATATTTACTTTCCTAACCCAGCCAATATTATCCTTCCTCTGCTTAAAATTGATGTGCTACTCTCTGGAGAATTTTGTAGCAGCATAAGACAGATACATATTCAGACACAGTCAACTGTTCAACAACACAGGTTTGAACTGCGCAGGTGCTCTTATACATGGATTTTCTTCCACCTCTGCCTCCTCTGAGACAGCAAGACTAACCCCTTCCTCTCTCACCTCCTCCTCCTCAGCCTACTCAACATGAAGATGGCAGAGATGAAGACATTTATGATGACCCACTTCCACTTAAGAATAGTAAATACATTTTGTCTTCATTATGATTTTCTTATTAATATTTCCTTTTCTCTAGCTTACTTTATTGTAAGAATACAGTATATAATAGATAGAACATATAAAATATTTGTTAATCAGTTGTTTATGTTACGGGTAAGGCTTCAGGTCAACTGTAGGCTATTAGTAGTTAAGTTTGGGGCAAGTCAAAAGTTATACACAGATTTTTGACTGTGTTGAGGTTGGTGCCACTAATCCTTGCATTGTTCCAGGGTCAACTGTATACATATACACACATTAGACTACACGTATACACACACAGAGTTCAAGACTAACCTCCCAATATAAACTTTACAAACATTGACCCATGTCTCTCCATTAATAGTCTCAATCTTCTATTCTTCCATCAATCCCTTTGTGTACACATCACGTACCAAGGATCCACCCACTGTTTACTCAGCATCACTAAAGCAAGCCTCCTTCCTTCTCAGGCTCTTTGACATCCATGTGTCAACATGGGGCTGAGGGAGGAAGATAAATGCAACTGGGATTTCTGAGCTCCTGCAGTTAATCTTGTAGTTAATCCCATCAGTGTAGAGGAGAGAAAATTAGAATAAGGCAGGTTAAGCAATGTTTCCAAAGTATCAGTGCACGTCTTGCGAATAAAAGGGTACGAGTATTAAAGACTGTATTAGTCTGTTCTCACCTTGCTAATAAAGACATAGCCAAGTCTGGGTCATTTATAAAGGAAAGAGGTTTAATTAACTCACAGTTCCACATGGCTGGGGAGGCCTCACAATGATGGCAGAAGGTGAATGAGGAGCAAAGTCATGTCTTACATGGTGGCAGGCAAGAAAGCTTGTGCAAGGGAACTCCCATTTATAAAACCATCAGATCTCGTGCTACTTATTCACTACCATGAGAACAGTATGAAGGAAACGTCCCCTATGATTCAATTATCTCCACCTGGCCCTGCCCTTGACATGTGGGGATTATTACAATTCAAGGTGAGATTTGCATGGGGATGCAGCAAAACCATATTAAAGTCAAACTGACATGGCCTCCCATTTTTTTTCTCTCTGTCTGTGTATGCAAGACATACCTAGTGTCTAATGTGTGCTAGGTCCTTACTGAGATCCAAGGATGAAGATATGATTAAAATAAAAGCGGTCTCTGCCCTAATTATATGCAAGAAGAAAGAAAGCAAAGATGAGATTAAAAGGAGGCCTATGTTCTGTGACAGGGGAAACCCTGGTTTTGAAATCTGTTACCTACTCTTGTCCTGCCTTAGTGGATAGCAGGGAAAATGATAATATATGCTAGCCTTTGCCATCATATAGTGATATATAACTGTTAACTCAATAAAGGTAATTTCTCTTCTTCTCTTTTCTAGTGACTTAACTAAATCAGTAAACCGTTTAATTTAATCCAAGCCCAGTGCTCTGGTATGGCAGAAATATTACACTGGAAGGAAAACAGAATTTGTTCAACAAACGTATTAGCAGTGCCTTAAGGACAGTTGTTTTCATAAGTTGTTGTTGTTCTTGCTTCGTTTTTTCTTTTTTTTTGTTATTACTGTTCCATTGATGGAATTTTATATTATACTGGCAACATTTTCATTATAAAAGCTATAAATTCCTAAAGAGAAAATTCCAGAATGCCCAAAGTGTAGGTGTTGGTTTGTTTCCAGATGATCAATCATATCTTATTGAGACCCAGTTTCCATGCTTGCTTATGTAACCCATGGATGATCCGTTCACCTAGCATCTTAAAACAGACGAGGGATACCCTAGAAGGGTTCAATACTGTGACACAATACAAAATAACATGCTAGAAATAATTGAAGAAAGATTTCCGGTTTCAGTGATGACACACCCCAAATTGAAAGATAAAAAAATAAATAAATAAACAAAAACAGAGTAACAAAGAACTGTGGGATAATTACGAAAGTTGTGACTTATTTATTTATAATTGAAATATCAGAAGGAGAAGAAAAAGAGAATGGAATAGAAAAAATATTTGAGGTAAGAATAGCTGAGAATTTTCTAGAATTAATGACTGACATTGATCATTGTCTGGAAACCTCAGAGAACACCAAGCAAGATGAATACCAACAGTTACACCTAAGCATTTTGCTTTCAAACTGCAGAAAACCAGAAACAAAGAAAATCTTGAAAAAAGCTGGGAAAGGGGTTGAAGAGCACCTTCCCTATACATAAATAAGGACAAGAATTAACAGTGGACTTCTCATCATTATACAAAAAAGATACTTACACACACATGTTTATAGCAGCACAATTCACAATTGCAAAACTATGGAACTGGCCCAAATGCCCATCAATCAATGAGTGGATGAAGAAATTGTGAGAGATACACACACACACACCCACACACACCATGGAATACTATTCAGTCATAAAAAGGAATGAAATAATGGCATTCACAGCAACCTAGATAGAATTGGAGACCATCATTCTAAGTGAAGTAACTCAGGAATGGAAAACTAAACATCGTACGTTCTCACTCATAAGTGGGAGCTAAGCTATGAGGACAGAAAAGCATAAGAATAACACAATGGACTTTGGGGACTTGGGGGAAAGGGTGGGAGAGGGATAAAAGACTACACATTGGGTACAGTGTATATTGCTCACGTGATGGGTGCATCAAAATCTCACAAATCACCACTAAAGAACTCACTCATATAATCAAACACTACCTGTTCCCCAAAAGCCTACTCAAATAAAAACATAAATACATTTTAAAAAGAATTGGCCAGGCACGGTAGCTCATGCCTGTAATCTCAGCATTTTGGGAGGCCAAGGAGGGCAGATCACTTTAGGTAAAGAGTTCGAGACCAGCATGGTCAACATGGTGAAACCTCATTTCTATTAAAAATCAAACATTAGTTGGGGGAAGTGGCGGGCGCCTGTAATCCCAGCTACTCGTGAGGCTGAGGCAGGAGAATCACTTGAACCTGGGAGGCAGAAGTTGCAGTGAGCCGAGTATTAAAAAACAAACAAAACGGTGGACTTCTCATCAAAAACCATGCAAGCAAGAAGAGAATGGAGTAAAATATTTAAAGTGTTGAAAGAAAACAACCAAACAACCATCAACCTAGAATTCTGTATCTAGTAACATTATCCTCAAAAAGTGAAGAAGAAATAAACTTTCTCATAAAAATAAAAACTCAAATAATTTTTCTCCACAGACAGGCCCACTAGAAATGTTTAAAAAAGTTCTTCAGGTTGAAGAAAAATGCTATAGGTCAGAAACTTGGATCTAGTAAGGAAAAAGGGAACTTCAGAGAAGGAATAGGTAGAATAAAGTATTTTTACTTTTCTATACTTAACTGATATAATAGACAATTATTTCTTTATAGTTATTATCGTAATATATTGAGTGATTGTAGCATACAGATCAATGAAATGAACTAAGGCAATGTTATAGTGAACAAGATAGAGAAATTGGGAACACTGTATTATAAATTACTCAAACTATACAGGAAGTGATTCAGCGATATTTGAGGTGGGTTGTAAATTAATTTAAAAGGTATACTAAAAATCCTAGGTAAAAGAATACATTTGTTAAAAGAAGTGGAATTAATGTGTGAAGAATAAAGAGAAATTGAAGTCATACAAAATGCTTAATTAAAACCAAAGACTGAAAAAGGAGGGGAAAAGAAATAAAATAATTATATTCCACAACCAGTCGGCATTTAATTTGTAGTATGCAAAATAGTTTCAACATATTAAAATTAATTAATGTAATATACCATATGAGTGGTCCAAGGAAGGAAAAAGAAATCATCTGAACTTATAATTAGATGCAGATAAAGCTTTTGACAAAAATTCAATACTCATTTATTATAAAAATTCTTAGCTAACTAGAATCAGGAGATGATTCCTTAACTTGATTTTAAAATATCCAAGAAAAACACAACTATTCTTAACATCCAGTGAGAAGCGAGATTCTCTCCCTCTCATAATATTACCAAAATCATGAGGATGACTTTTCTCAACAGTCCTGTATAATATAGTATTGAATGCCCAGTCCCACCTAGCTAGGAAAAAAGTTAAGGCCAGGAGCAGTGGCTCAAGCCTGTAATCCCAGCACTTTAGGAGGCCGAGGCGGGCAGATCACGAGGTCAGGAGATCGAGACCATCCTGGCTAACATAGTGAAACTCCGTCTCTACCAAAAATACAAAAAATTAGCCAAGCGTGGTGGCGGGTGCCTGTAGTCCCAGCTACTTGGGAGGCTGAGGTAGGAGAATGGGGTGAACCCAGGAGGTGGAGCTTGCAGTGAGCCGAGATCATGCCACTGCACTCCAGCCCGGGTGACAGAGCGAGACTCTGTCTCGAAAACAAAAAATATAAAACATATGCAGTTTGGTAAGGAAAAATATCAAATCATCTTTATTTGCAGATGAGTTTTTTGTCTTTTGCAGAGAATCCCAAAGATGTAACAACAAAAATACCTCTGAGAATTCGTAAGTGTCTATACAAAGGCTACAGGACACAAGGTTAATATACAAAAATTTGTTGATTATCTATTGACAGGCATGAGAAACTAGGCATTAAAGAAACAATTAAAGGGGTCTTTGAGAAATGGCTGATTCTAGAGTTGGGGCAGGAAATACACAAATTAAGCCCAGATCCTACTAACAATATCACCAAAAGACAAATATTTTAGGAATAAATCTAACAATATCTGCCCAGGGTCTGTATGTGGAAAAGTTGAAAACTGATGAAAATAATCAAAGAAGATCTGAGGAAATGGAGAGAAATTTTATGTTCATGTTTTTGAAAACTCAATACAATTAAGATAGCTATTCTTTCTAATGTTATGTATAAGTTAAATGTTTTCTCAATCTCAATACCAGCAAGCTATTTTGTAGACGGGACAAAATGTTTACGAAGTTTAAATGGAATGGCAAAAGACCCAGAATAGCCAACACAAAGCTGAAGAAGATGAACAAAGTTGGAGATGTCAGATGACCCAGTTTCAAGCAGTGTAAGGCTACAACCATTGAGAGACCATAGTATTATTAAAAGAATGCACACATATGCGATGAAACAGAACAGAGAGCCAAGAAATAGATTAATGTGAATATGACCAACTAATCTTTGTCAAAGGTGCAAAGGCAGTCAATGGAGGGATATGTGGCCGTTTCAACAAATGATGCTGAAAAAAATGGAATGTACCTTTGCTGGAAACTGAAACTAGACAAAAACCTTACACCTTTTACAAAAATTAACACAATATGGAACAGGAACTTCAATGTAACATGAAAAGCTGTAAAACTTCTAGAAAAAAGTAGGAAAAAAAATCTCCGTGTCTTTGGTTTACTCATGAGGTACTTTTGTTTTGTTGAGCCCCCCCCATATTTATTGAGATATAATTTATGAATAAAATTGTGTGCAATGTGATTCTTATATAAGCATCACACTACACACCTTAAATTTATACACACACAATTATGTGTATCTTCTGCCCCCAGCCCTAGGGCCCCAGCCCTAGAGTCAGGCATTTCTCAAAGACACCTTTAATTGTTTCTTTAATGTCTAGTGGCTTATTCCTGTCTACAGGCAATCAGCTGAGTTTTGTGTATTAACCTTGTGTCCTGCTATCTTTGTATAGACACTTATTAATTCCCAGAGGCATTTTTGTTGTTACATCTTGGGGATTCTCTGCAAAAATAAAATAATCTCATTTGCAAATACACACACACAACCCATATAATACACACACATACATGCACACACATACTTGTGTATATATGCACACACACATATGTATATGCATACATATCTAAATATAATGGAAAATGACTACCACAATCAAGTTAATTAACTCTAAAAGCACAATCTATGAAAGACAGAAAGTTTTGGACTTCATTCAAGTTGAAAACTTCTACAATATGAAATACACTGTTAAAACTTGAAAGGAAACTCAGGTTGTGGAATAAAATATACCCAAAAAATATGTCTGATAAAAGATCTGTAGCCAGCATACGCAAAGAGCTCTTAACACAGAGCTCTTAAAATAAGAGAACATACTATTCTAATTTAAAAACTGAACAAAGCATTTAAACAGACAACAGCTAAGGTATACAGATGGCAAATGAGCATATGAAAAGATGTTCAACAACAGTTTTCATTAGGGAATTGCAAATTGAATCAACAATGTGATACCACTACACACCTACTAGAATGACTAAAATACCAAATTTCTAAAATACCAAATGCTGACAAGGATACAGAGAAACACAAATTCTCACTCTTTACTGGTGAGTAAAGTCATTTCGGAAGAAAGTTTGGTCATTTATTACAAAGCTAATTGTAATCATACCATATAATCCAGCAGTCATGCTTCTGTTATTAACCCAACTGAATTAAAAACTTATGTGCACAAAAAAACCTGCACAGAAATGTTTTTACTGTGTATATCCTGACTTACCTGTTATATTCATTTGACTTGCCATAAAATCCAATGGAGAAAAAAATAATGCTGGTACATTCACATTTTTGATCCAGTGCAGTACACAATATTGAAGGGAGAAATATCAAACATCCCTGTGTACCCCAGGATTTCCTTATCTGTTTAGAAGTTTTCCATCGATGCTATCTCTGTAATATAGCAATATTGAACTCAAATTGTGAGAGTATGTTTAATCTTCAGTTACCACATTCAAATATTTATTAACTGTTAATGTAGGGAGACCCCCTGAAACTGTTGCTACAGAATAAAAGATGAAATGCTCCTGATTATTGCAGATACAAAATTGCATGCAGGACTGTGTAAAGACAACGCCAGATTGGACTGCCAGAATGAGCCAGCAGCACATGATGTGCTTCCACCTGCAGAGAGCCTATGAATGGACGCGCAGTCAGGGAGGTTTCACATCACCAAGATTCCTATCCCAGAGAAGCAGATGTTCATAGCTCTGGGAATGGAATGTGACCCTTGTGGAGAGCCTATAAATGGACGCATGGGGGGCGCCTGTCCATATGGATAAGATAGGGCTATAAATGCCCTCATCTTGCCATGGCTTTTCTAGGCCTCTTTAGGGTTAAGGTATACTCCCTTCTGAGAATTTCTGGTCTAACCGGTTGTGTAGCTTCTCGTCCTGTTTCTATAGATTGTTTGTAACCAGCTTTTGCTGCAATTGTTACTGCTGATTAATATTTTGCTAATCATAGGGTATAGAAAGATCGTGTTTCTGTTTTAAGGCTCTGTTAGAAATTACTGATGCACATACTATATTGTAAACTCTTACCTCTGTATACTGTACTTCTGCATACAGATGTTATGTTAAAGAATTCTTCATCTCCATGTGACCATCTCACCTCATAATCAAATGACCCTAAATCCCTCACTAACCTACCCCTGCCCTCACTAAACTTAATAATAAATGCTGGTATATCCAGTGCATTGGCAGCACCATGGGACCAGAAGGCGGTGACCCCCCTGGACCCAGCTTTCACTATCTTGTGTGTGTCTATTATTTCTCGACCTGCCGATCCACCTGGGAACAAAGAGAGAGCCCCATTGCATTGAGGGCTGCTGGCCAGATCCCGCAATATGTTAACCATGATATATTTATTTTACTTCATGAAGAAATTAAAGGCATTTCTTTAACTAAATGGCCCAAGGGAAGCCATGCAGAAGGATTTAACCAACAAGCAGAACTACCAGGAATGGTCCTAGGTATTACCTGCTGGGGGCGTGCTCTCAGTAATTCTCAAAGAGAGACTTACCAATCTCTCCGCAATGAGCTTCAGGGTCATTCATAAATATTGGAGACAGGCTCGGAGAGAGCCAAAATGTCTCCTGAAGTCAGGAAGCTCTATTTGTTTGAGAGTATATTTTATAAAGTCCCTGTCTTGGAACCCCAAAGTAAATTGAAAGGTGTCACTGTCTTGTTTTATGTTCTAAAGTATGAATTCCTCCTAGAGGGCAGGACAGAAGACAGTATAACTTTTCTTTCTTGATGATATATTTATTCAGCCTGACTCTAATAGCAATATTTTAAACATTTTTTAAAATTTCCTTTATCTAAGGGATGTGATGTTAGCAAAAATACGGAGTTCAGGGGATTGATGGCTTTGAGATGTGTTTTTTTTCCCGGCTAGATAAAAATACACTTTCTCCTTCTTCACAGACTGTTAGATTCCTGTTTCCCCCATCCTGCTCCTCTGCCTAGCTCTGGAAACAAAAATGGCACACGATCCTCTTGGAACCCTGTATAAATGTGTATGCTGCTATTCACAATAGCAAAGACATGGAATCAATGTAGGTGCACATCACCTGTGGATTGAATAAAGAAAATGTGATACAGCTATACCATGGAATACTATGCAGCCATAAAAAAGAACAAAATTATATCCTCTGCAGCAACATGGATGCAACTGGAGGCCATTATCCTAAGTCAAGTAATGCAGAAACAGAAAATCAAGTATCACATGTTCTCACTTACATGCTGGAGCTAAACATTGGGTATGCAGGGACACAAAGATGGGAACAATATAAACTGTGGTCTACTAGAGGTCGGGGAGGGAGGGGGACAAGGGTTGGAAAACTACCTATTGGGTACTATGCCCAGTACCTGGGTGACAGATTCAATCATGCCGCAAACCATAGCATCACACAATATACCCAGGTAAGAAACCCCCACATGTACTCCTGAATACAAAATAAAAATGGAAGTTTAAAAAAAAATGTGTGTGCTGGGCATTCAAATGGATTTCAAGGATACTCAAATTGTTGGCTAATGGCACTGGTCTGTGGACCTTAGTTTATCTAGAGACAAAATATATGAACGCATTGCTCAAGGTGCCAGTTGTCTCCCATCAGGCAGGTTTTGGATCCTGCATTCAAGATTCCATAGCACTTATATATCCCTTTAGAAGAGTTGTCTGCTTGAAATACAATGCACAACCCACCGTGGCTCCAGAGTGCAAAAAAATGAAAGTGAACATGAACACTATTAAAGCAAAACAAAGAAAAAATTGATATTTTCCTTGCAAAGAAGTTAACGTTTATTATCAAAAATGTTCTCCTATAAGCTGTCTTAAGTTGAATATGGAAAATGCAAAGTTTATCCCAGGCTTCTCAAAAAGTGTTTTGATATTCCTTTACATTCTTTCCCTTACCATCATTACAATCAAATAACTATCAAAGGGTCATAATTATTATGTTTTCATTATGAGCAAAAAAAAAAAGGACTTTTGCTCATTCTGAATAATTTTGCATAGCAGCTAAAAATCACACGAAACTATGCTGAGTGAGCAAAAATTCTCTTTTTTCAAGCAGAGTGAGAGGAAGGAAAGATGAAAAAAAAAAGATGAGAAGGAAGGGAAGACAGGAAAGAAGAACCTCTGGAAATAGAATGAAAAACAAAACAAAACATAGGGACTTGCACTTTTCTTTGCAGATGTCAGATGATTTGTTTGCCTTTGGCATTTTTTTTTTTTTTTTTTTTTTTTTTTTTTTTATGGAGTTTCACTCTTGTTGCCCAGTCTGGAGTGCAATGGCGCGATCTTGGCCCCCCGCAGCCTCTGCCTCCCAGGTTCAAGACATTCTCCTGCCTCAGCCTCCTCCCGAGTAGCTGGGATTACAGGCATGTGCCACCACACCCAGCTAATTTTGTATTTTTAGTAGAGATGCGATTTCTCCATGTTGGTCAGGCTGGTCTTGAACTCCTGACCTCAGGTGATCCACCTGCCTCAGCCTCCCAAAGTGCTGGGATTATAGGCATGAGCCACCATTCCCAGCCTGCCTTTGGCTTTTAAGTGAGTTTTTGGGATGTGTTGAACTGATGCCATCATATTTTCTGGTCAGGCTGCCACGCCCTCTCTACATTCCTGATTCCATCTGCCCACCTAGTGAGAAACGATTTCCTCAGTGTCTGTCCATCTGAAAAACCACAAACGATGTTCTGGAAAAAGACCTCACATCTTTTTGCTTAATGGAAGACAAGTTTTAAATGTACAACAGGTTATATAATTCTTGGAATATCTGTTAAATATATTACCTCTCTGATCTTTTATGTATATTCTAATAATTACAACATAAAATAATATATATTTAGTTATAACATATATTTAAGTATTTATATATTACATAATAATAAATATGTAATTATACTATGTAATTATATAGTATATATATAGAAGCTACATATATTAGCTATGTATAATTACATACATGTTAGCTACATATATAATAGTTATCTATAATTATATACATAGTAACTATATATAATTACATATATTAGCTGTATATAATTACATATATATTAGCTTTATATATTTTTATATATTAGCTATATAAAATTACATATATTTAGCTACATACATATTAGCTTTATATAATAACAAATTACTTATATATAATTACATATATTAGCTACATATAGTTACATATGTATTAGCTATATATAAAATTACATATATAAGGTATATATAATTATATACACATTAGCTATATATAATTACATGCCTTACCTATATATGATTACATATATTAGCTCTATATATTTGCATATATATTAGCTACATATAAAATCACATATATAAGCTATATATAATTACACATATTAGCTATGTATAATTATGTATATATTAGCTATATGTAATTACTTGTATATTAGCTACATATATTAGTTATATATAATTACATATATTAGCTATTTTTAAAATAAATTTGCTATATAAAATTATACATAATTAGCTACATATATATTAGCTATACATATATCAGCGATACACAGAAAATTTATTTTCAAAATAATTATCTATTTCCTTAGCATGTGAGTGGTATAGAAAAATGTCTACCAAAGTTAGGGCTTGAAAGAATCTCACCTAACTATAGGGAACCAGAAGTCATCTGGAGGGTTCTGAGGTCACCTCCGACTGACAGGCACTCAGTGGTCTTTGAAATTGAGGTGGACATGCAGAGAGTAACCCAGCTTCTGGAGGCAGAGAAATGTACTCTTCAGGCCCTCTGGAAAGAGAAAACAAGCTGGGGACTCATCTAGGAGCCCCCCAAATTGCAGAGACTCAGCAGAGAGTGAGCTCAGCTGCTGTTGCCGAAGTTCAGTCCTTCCACAGAGGCTGCCCTGGGGAAAGTGGCAGTCTGCATTTATTGATGAGGCAGTGCTAAATGATTCTCCCAGGCAAGGCTGGCAGAGGCCACCATGCAGTAACTGAAATGCAATCTTTTCAGACTGCCGGCGTTGCCTGGCAGGACTAATACATATCTTGAGGCTAATGAGGTTCCGTCCAATTTTGACCAAGAGAAATGATATTCTAGATTAGATGATTTGAACCTACAATGCTCTATCATTGAAATAATGGCATGAGTTACAATGGGTTTATCTTGTAACTCTATCTCCCATTGTAAAAAGAAATTACGTTTCTCCAAATACAGATATAATAGTATCAGATCAAATGTGGCAGAAAACAGACACAAATATGTTGGTCCAGGAACAGAGACAAATGTGTATGGGAGGTTGTTTAGAATTTAGAAATATAAAAAGCTTGCTTCCCTCAGAAATGTAGCATGTCTGTTACTCTAGATGTTCACGGATCAAAAAGTTAGAGATGACCCTTCAAATACACAACACAAGGGCGAGAAGGTGACTTGAGCTTCATTTATTTTCTGATTCGAGCAAGACAACTTCTGCATGGGTGAATTAAATTAGGTGGTCCGGAGCCCAAATGTAATGATATCTTTTGTACCTTCAGACCTCCAGCAAATAATCACGCAAACCAAAAATTTGGCTCAGCCTACAGAACTAATTACTGGGTGCCTTCTCTATAAACAACCACATTGTCGTTTTTGAGTGTGGAAAAATGGGCACCAAGTGGGACTTGAATTCTGTCAACAAACAAACATATTCAGGTTTGACCTCTTACACCTTACTAAGTTTTCAATGCATATTGCAAGTGTCCAACACACAAACACACAGGTACATACCCACACAATAATGCCTCTATAATACAATACATGTTCCAGGTATTTTTGCTTCTGTGCTCCAAACAGATGTGTGTCTTTAGAAATCATCTTTGCACAGCATTTCAATCAAAACAGCGATGATGATAAACATCATTGCATGCTTGTGGGAAACAGCGTGACATTCATTTTAGCTAAATCTGTGCCCCCTTGTCAGAAGGCAAAATGAAAGTTTCGTGGGTAGAGCACTTTGGAGCTGGCAAAGCTGTTTTGCAGTGTTTGTGTCTAGAATTATTTTTAAACATATGCCTAATGCACCCCCTATTTGTCACTAATCAGCCATAACACAGCAGGCAAGTTTCTTAACCCTTGTGAAGTCCCACGTACTAATGGGTAGAAATGGAAGATGATAAGGATGAAGATACGTGAAGTATCTCATGCACTACCTCGTGCATAGCATCTATTAAGATGAGGAGGAGGAAGAAGAGGAGCAGAAGAAAGAAGAAGAGGAGGAATATAAAAATACTGAAATACTTTTCTATCTTGGGCTGAATGCTGGAGCAGCAGACCCAAGGGTGTTCTTGTGCAGGTGACTTGTTGAGAGTAGTACGTGTTCAAAAGAAAAATTGATGAGAGTAAGCAGGAAAAGCAGAATAGGGCAGAGGAGAAATTGAGCAAAGGTGTACCTTTAGCTGGAATCTAACTTCCTGCTGATCCTACAGGGAGGTTTTGAGTGGGAAGGGCACCACAGAATTGGCCTTATTGGGGGATGGGAGGAGGAGGAGGAGGACCAGGACCAGGAGAAATATAAACACACTAAAATATTTTGCTGTCTTCGCTGAATTTGCTAAAGCTTATCCTGCTCTTTACTCTAGGATAAGGGGAAGAAGGGCAGGGGAAGAAGTTTAGTTAACTTGTAACTTCAGCTGGAGCCTAGTTCTGCCGATCCTACAGGCAGGTCTTCAATTAAAAAAACCCCACAGAGCTGCCCTCATTGAGGCAGGGGAGGAGGAGGAGGAGAAGGAAGAGTAGGAGGAGGAAGAGGAGGGGGAGAAGGAGGAAGAGGAGGAGGAGGAGCAGGAAGAGAAAGAAGAGGACTTGGAATGGGATCACCCAGGAGAGGGCTGTGTAACCTCTTTCACATTCCCAGGTAATTTGGCTCTCATCAGCCTAGGGTGATATTTCTAAACAAGGGGTGATTTTGCCTATCAGTGGACATGTGGCAATGTCTGGAGATGGTTTTGCTTTTTCCAACTGGGGATGCTATTGTAACCGCCCAATGGATTCACTTTATCTGCTGCCTAGACAGAGTCGATTTATCAAGACAGGAGAATTGCAATAAAGAAATAGTAATTCACGCAGAGCCGCTGTGCTGGAGACCAGAGTTTTGTTATTACTCAAATCAGTCTCCCCAAGCATTCGGGGATCGGAGTTCTTAAGGATAATTTCGGGGGCAGGGGCTTGCGGAGTGGAGAATGCTGATTGGTCAGGTTGGAGATGGAATCATAGGAGGTTGAAGTGAGGTTTTCTTGCTGTTTTCTGTTCCTGGGTGGGATGGCAGAACTGGTTGAGCCAGATTACCAGTCTGGGTGGTGTCAGCTGATCCATCCAGTTCAGGGTCTGCCAAATACCTCCAGCACTGATCTTGGTTTGACAATAGTGATGTTATCCCCAGGAGCAATGTGGTGAGCGTCAGACTCTTGGAGTCAGAGGCTGCATGAGCCCTAAACTGTGACTTCTAATCTTGTAGCTAATTTGTTAGCCCTGCGAAGGCAGTCTGGTCCCCAGGCGAGAAGGGGGCCTTTTCGTGAAAGGGCTATTATCAATTTTGTTTCAGAGTCAAACAATGAACTGAATTCCTTCCCAAAGTTAGTTCGGCCTATGCCCAGGAACAAACAAGGACAACTTAAATATTAGAAGCAAGATGGAGTCAGTTAGGTCTGATTTCTTTCTCTGTCATAATTTCCTCCGTTATAATTTTGCAAAGGTGGTTTCCTTTAAAAAGGAAACATTATTGCACTGATATATCTATTTTATGAAATTATCAAAATTTGAAAAATTAATCTTGACTCTTGTTCAGGGATGAAACATAAATAGGTCAACATCAGGTAGTATGTCTAAGAAGAGAAATACTCTTATTATAAAAGTATCAATGCAAACTAAGAAAAAATACTTCAAATTTCACCATTTTAAAAAAATATTAAAATTTTTAAAAAATATAAAAATATAAAAATCGAGTGGTAGGGTCTGTCTCTAAATGACCTGGCTGTTCTCAGAAATCTAGTGATAAAACATGGAATTGTGGTGTGTCATTTGCCCACTCTAGAGAAATTTCGAAGTGGCAGGTATGCACAAAAAGTGGTGTCATGGGGTTGCAGAATAAATAATAATTCAGAACTGAGACGAGGAGGATCACACATGCACTGGGTATATGTGTAATTATGTAAAAGGACAGAGTCAAAAGAAGAGAAAGAGTTCAGGGAATTAATTGCTAAAGTATCAAAGGAGTTTTTCTGGGAATATTAAAATTTCAATTTTAACAAGTAAATTTTGACCACTTAGTAGCGGGAAATAATCTGCCTTCTTGTCTCAAGTGGTGATATAAGTGAGTTTCTTGAAGCATGTTGTAATTGAAGTGTTAGTTTCAATTTTTGTGAATAATAAGAAATTCTGGTTTTGTGAATAATAAGAAATTCTGCCTCAAGACTGCAGTATCAATTCATACCTGAATCCCCAGCCCGCAGCCTTGCCCTATAGCTTTTGGATGTGCCAGCTGCTACAGTCACACGAACCCATGCCTTCAAAGAAACTTCTTTGGTTCTGTTTCTCTGCAGATCCCAGTCTAACAGATTAGGTCTCTCTCCATTGTAGAGTTCCTAAGTTTTGCTTACGCAGCACATAAATCCTCATGGATTTGAAGTAAGTTTTTTTTTTTTTCATGGTGGACTTGATCAAGTATAATCTTTAACAAAGTTAATTTTTAATTTCACAAGTAATACGTGGACCAATTCTGTTTGTGAAAGGTCCAAAAATATAGATAATCCTAAGGCACACTGAATCATCATGTCCAATTATAATTCCCTCTCCAAAAGTAAACACCATCATCGATTTGATATGTCTCACGCTAGAGCAGCATTTCTGTAGTTATGAATATCTACCTAGTCATCTATTGAATGTATATATCCATACATACCTTTTATCTTTCTGTACATCTTTCTATCCATCTATGTTTAACATCTATCTATACATATATTTATCCAATTATACATGTACTCTATCTAATTCTATTATCTACATATCTATGTATCTAATATTTATCTCTATATCTATTATCTAGCGGTATATCTCTCTCTATCTTTAACATCTGTCTATTAACCCATCCATCTATTCATGCAACCATCCACTCTCTATCTATGCATCCTATCATCTATCATCTATCTACCTATCTAATCTATCATCTATCTCTATCTATCATCTATCTACTTATCTAATATATTATCTATCTATCTCCTATCAAAAATTCACACCAAAGAAATACAGAAGTCTGTGAATCTATAAAGTACATTGAGAAAAAAAAAGAAACACTAAAGTAATTCTGTGATTACTGATTTTTTTATGTGTCATACGCAAAATTGCGTTTATTCTGCAACAGCTTATTTCCTAACATAACTCCTAAAATTCTTCTCCACCACTGTATATAAGCATGTGCTATCATTTTATCTGCTGTATAAAGTTCCCTACCATGTTGTATTTTGCCTTTGTCCTTCCTGTGGGTGTCTATGTCATTCCAAGCCATGCACTGTTAGACGCAAAGCCATGAAACACATCCTTGCACTTGCTTCTTGATGCATGTTTTTCTAAAATGGACCAGGAGAAATAGAATTGCTGAATCAGAGGGACTGATTTTGCTTAACTATAATAGCTTCTACCAAATTAACCTCAAAAATATCAGCAAATTTACATTCACACCAAGCACCTAATTCCCTACTCCAGGCCTGATTTTATCATATTTTGAAATGCGTGCTAATCTGATGAGAGAAAGCTGTGCTCCCCTTATTAATAATAAGGTTAAGTAGCATTTAGTATTTAATTTGTATTTTTGTAATCCTGAATAAATTGATCATATCTTTTGATAATTTTTTCATTAGTGACTTCCTTTGTATTGTGAGGAGGTTTGTAAACACAGATTCTGGATATACAATCATGTACTGCATAACAATATTTCAGTCATTGATGAGCCACAATCGCACACTGTTCCCATGAGACTATAAAACCATGTTTCTACTGTACCTTTTCTATGTTTAGATACACAAATATTTACCACTGTGTTATGGTTGCCTACAATATTCAGTATAGTAACATTTTGCATAGGTTTGTAGCCTCGGGGCAATAGGCTGTACCATGTAGGCAAGCTGTGTAGTAGGCTATACCCCTGAGATTTGTGTAAGTACGCTCTGTGCTGTTCACACGAAGATGATGAAATTGCCTAATGACACATTTCCCAGAACATATCCCTGTTGTTAAGCAACACATAACTGTAGTTTGTTGTGAGTTTTTAATGTTGAGGTAACCAAATGATTCAGTATTTTCATGAGTAGCTTTTGTTTATTGCAGCCTTTTAAAAGACGAGTTTCTCTATCTTCAAGATTATAACATCATCTCTTCTTTCATTATTGTTATGTATTCAATGTTTTTCATATTGAGGTTTTTAACAGATCATTTTACATCTGTTAAAAACCTCAATTTTAAGTAAAGTGTTTTTACTACTATTTTAAGTAAAGTGTGTGTGTCTCTGTGTGTGTGTGCGTGAGAGAGAGAGAGAGAGAGAGAGAGAATTCACTCTGATTTATTCTGTGGCAGGAAACTAAAATACTTTAAATTATCAACCTATTTAATGCTAACAATAATTTGAAAAAACAAGGACTATCATCGCCATATTTTATTTTCCCTTAATTGTTTAAAATGTATTTAAGCTAGCATCACAGAAAATAAATCTAATGATGATTCTGTGGTTTTATAGATAATTTTCCCATATGAGGATCTTTTGGTATTTTGTTGTTATTTTTCTACTACTTCTGAAATTCCACAAAAATACATGTGATGTACTTATTTACTTAGGTATTTATCACACTGGGCACTAAGTCCATTCTTTATGTTTTTCTTTACTTCTATAGTGTGCTTTCTAGTATCTCCTTCTAGAACTATTAATGCAGATATTTTGCAAACTGTGTATTTAATGTGTATCTCTTTATACTTCTACTTTTCAAATTCATGCCTTCTGGGCTGAATTCAGAGAATGTTCTTCAGCAAAAACTTATACTCCATTTTACCCCTTCTTCAACTGTATATATTTTTATTAGTTACCCAACCTCCTAATATATATTTTTTTTTTGCTAAAGACAAATTTTTAAATCTTTAGATGATACTTAAAAATATTATTTAAGGAAAGCAACATCACATCACACACTTGAGGATCATTCATATACTTCAGATAAACTTTGTAACTTGCTCAATTATCTGTGCTTTCTACGTTCAATGTTGTTTTGAGTTAGTTGAATTTGCTTCTCTCTTTTATCTATTCACTTTCAGTCAGCGTGTGGCTATTTACACTGTACACTAAGTGTGTGAATTCCATTAGACCACCTCTGCTCTCTTTGTCCACCCCCCTCTTCCTCCTCTTCCTCCTCCTCCTCCTCCTCCTCCTCC
>NC_045456.1:18052753-18114629 GCF_002776525.5 Piliocolobus tephrosceles | reverse complement strand
CTTCTTCTTCTTCTTCTTCTTCTTCTTCTTCTTCTTCTTCTTCTTCTTCTTCTTCTTCTTCTTCTTCTTCCTCTCTCTCTCTGTCTCTCTCCTTTTTCCCTCTGTCTCTCTGTCAATCTCTCTTCCTTTTCTATTCATCCTGGACGGAGACAGGATGTAGGTGGTGTTGTCTTCCCCCCGCTTCCCTCTCTCCTTCCTCTTTCTTTTCTCCTCCTCCTCTCTCTGTCTCTCTCCCCTTCTCTCCTCTCTCTTCCTCTCTGTCTTTTCTCCCTCTTTTCCTCTCTCTCCTCTGTCTCCCTGCCTCTCTCTCTCCTCTCCCTTTCATTTATCTCTCTCTTCTCTCTTTTTCATCTCTTTCTCTTTCTTTCTCCCTCCCTGTCTTTCCTTCTGCTTCTTCTCCTCTTTGTTCCCCTCTTCCCTCTCATTTTTCTCCCTTTCCTTCTCCCTTTCCCTGTCTGTTTCCCTCTTCTATTCAGCCTGCAAGGATACAGGTTGGAGGTGTCAAGCCCAGTGGGGCTGGTTCATCTGAGCATGAGAGCTAACCACCTCTTCTGTGTGCTGCCATCCACGTTGCTCTCTGCTATCACTCTCCTGCCCAAGCATCCACATTTATGGCTCCTACCCGGAGGCAAGTGCGCCTGCTTCTCATTATTCTTTCCTTTCTGCCTGCACCTTGACCTCCCTGCTGCATTTTTCTGGCTTACCTTCTGCTTCGTGTATACACAGAATACCTGAATTACCGTGGCCTCTTTTCACAGTGTCTGTTCTTATAGAACAAAATTCAAAACAAAAGGCAATTGCTTTACATATGTCAGAGTCCTTTTTAATCCACCAAGGACAACTTTTATTATTTTCCAGCATGGTATTTGAAACATGTTATGTCCTGAAGTGTCTGACATATATGAGGATTTGATGTGGAAGAGGAAAAGAAAAATCTACAGTGTATGATTTTTCTGCTCTCTGGAAGTAAAAGTCCAATGTACAAAGTTAGACAAATGGTACATTTTATGAGTGGAGGGACTTTGTCCTCTGATAAGCTGTCTCCTTTGACGAATAAGTGTATGCTGTTCAAATACATTGTTACTTACTCTATGTAGAAAAATTTCATCTCTCTTATTGAATATGAATGAAATTGGCCTCTATTCTATTCTATTAAAATACTGGCACTTAAATTTTATAACAGTGGACAATAGGAATGTATATATTCATGGTTACCTTCATTTTTTCTATACCCACATTTTGAGGGGAATGGGATACAAGCATTTGAGATCATCACCCTGATAGCAAAACACTAGGGAGAAATTCAGCCCCTGAATATCCAGTGTGCTAGGCATGGACTTTCTCAGAAATATCAATGCCCTGAGCAACAACAACAATAAAACTTTGCAAGGATTGCGTGAGTGTCTGTATTGCTTGGTCTTCACAGTACGGCGATCAGATCGGTTCTAGCAATAAAATAATTTGCTCTACTTTATACTTTTTAATAAAATTTGATTTCTCCGGGCCATATTATGCTTATTAGAAAGTAGAAGCTATTCTTGGACTCTGCTCAGAAGCTATTATGGAGGGAGAGTCAATGCAGAGTACTGTGAATGGTTTAAACTCACTTCCTAATTTGATTTCACTTGCCAATGTATCACACAATTAAATAAATAGGAACCAGTGTGAGGCAAAATTGAAATGCTTTTTCTACATTGCTCTTTACAGTGTGCTAAAAGTATTTCATCTACCTTCCCTTTCTCATTTTTCCAATACTGCCATGCGTGATATCTTTAATTATTCCCTTTTACAGATAAAAAACTGGAACCAGAGACTGATGGCATGATATAACTTGCCAAAGTCCCCTTATCTAGTAAATCCATTGGTTTGAATGAAAGGCGTAACGGGATGCAAAATAACTGCGCCCAATTTAGTTATGGTGGGAAGTTTATCATTTCAGGTAGTGCTATAGCTAATAAATCAAGAGGAGACCTACCCTTTGGGTCTCTACAGACCACAGCATCTTGGAATGGTGCTTAAGTCTCCCCCAGGCAGGATGTAGCAATAAAAAGTAAAGGGACCCTGTGAAGAGTGATTTGGTTGGATGCAACAGCACTTAAGGAAACATATGCTGATAAATTAGGCATAAAAAATCAATCAAAACCAAACAGTATTTTGTGATGAAATAAATTCCTGGATTTTTATAAAACTCTAAAGAGTTATAACCAATTTAAGATCTGAACCCTAAACTATGCCACATATACTTGCAACAAAATATAACTCACACTATTTTCCAATTAAACAGCTTCCAATCTCCAGCTCCCAAAACAAAACAATACTAAAAGCTAGCAATGGGCAATGACTTTTTTTTTAATGACTTAGATTGATCAGGAACCTGACATTAAGGAATTGGCCAATCCTGGAGTGATCACAGCCTTTTGGCAAAATAACATCTTTTGCACTCTAGTAAATGTGCCTGGATTTAGTGTCACATAAACTTAGGTTTTGAGATTATTTTTACAATTAAAACATTTAATTAACTTTGGAGATTATCACCCACTAACTTGACACTATTGGCATTGAGTATGGCAATTCTCAACCATGGCTGCATATAGCATCATTTGCTTGCTGCTGTTGTTTTGAGACCGGATCTCACTCCCGTTGCCCAGGCTGGAGTGCAGTGCCATGATCACAGCTCACTGCAGCCTTGACCTCCTGGGCTCAGGTGATTTTCCCACCTCAGCCTCCCAAGTAGCTGGGACTACAGGCCTCTGTCACCACACCCTGCTATTTTTATTTATTTATTTTACTTTTTTAAATAAAGATGAGGTTTTACACTATGTTGCCCAGGCTGGTCTTGAACTCCTGGGCTCAAGCAATCCACCCACCTCGGCCTCCCAAAGTGCTGGAATTACAGGCATGAGCCACCACGCCCGGCCAGCATCATTTGTAAAGCTTTAAAAATACTGAGGCCAGGATTCTAATCCCTAGGACTCTGGTTTAACAGGTACCGGGTGAGCTTAGACATGAGGCTCTACAAAATCTTTCTATGTGATTCGATTGTGCAGTCAAAGTGGAGAAAGAGAGGCGCCAATGTTCCCGGCCAATGTAGGAAGCAATGAACATGACTCCTCTTAAGCCACTTTTAAGTTTATGGAAAAGACCCAACAACATAGTTGGAGCCTTTTAAATTCACTTCCCTCCTTCATGTTTGGTCTTCCTTGTGACAGAAGGTCCAAATAAGCAACACACTGTGATTTATTCATGCAATGTCTTCTCAGCACACCTGGTTGGCTGCACTTCCTCTTGCTGTCATGAATCCAGGGACTTAGGTGGACCAGGAGATGCCATTGGAGAACAAGTGTATTCTACGCCTTAGGAATCATGCTCTTGACTGTTTAAGACCACAGCAAAATGAGCCATTGTTGGATGACATCTCTGACCCAGATGTTTAATTAACACTCATTTAAATAATTCATTGCTCTTCTTAGCCATCTTTCACCCTGCTTTTTTAGTATCTTATGTGGACTGTCCACCTACATTAAAGAACATTAACAACTACAGTTGATGACATGCGTAGGTGGATCTGTTTTTTTTAAAATTTTAGGTGTATCTATATGTGCATATAAATGACTAATACATAATCTAATACATTATATTATATGTTAATATATAACACTATGTAAATATATAATATATTGAATAATATAAAATAAATAAGTATATATATAAGTGGCTGAAATTGCTAATTGTATATATAGCAATTTCAACCACTTTTAAGTGTGCAATTTGGTGGCACTAATTACATTCATACTGTGATGCAGACAATACCACCTTCTATTTCCGAAAACAGTTTTATCACTCTATACCCGGAATACAGTAACTCTTCATTTTTCCCCTCCCCCTAGCACCTGGCACGCACCATTCTACTTGCAGTCGCTATAAAATTGACTACTCTAGGTACCTCATATAAGTGGAACCAAACAATACGTGTCCTATTGTGGTTGGCTTATTTCATTTAGCATGTCATCAAGGCTCATTTATGTTGTAGAAGAAATCTGAGCTCCCTTCTTTTATGGCTGAATAATATTCCACTGTATATATACAGCACAATTTGTTTATCCATTCATCTGTCTATAGATATGTGGATTTTTTCTACCTTCTAGTCATTGTGAATACTGCTGCAAATGGGCATTGGCTTACAAGCATCTGAGTTTCTGTCTTTACATCTTTTGGGGTATATACCTTTGGAGTGGAATTGCTATGTCATGTGGTCATTCTATGTTTAGGAGCTGGGGGTTTTATATGTGCATTTGCAGAACTAAATGTCAGAGCAACATTCAGATGGAGGAAACTGAAACTCCAGAAATTTAAGTAACTAACTAATGCTGTAGAAGTAATAAAATGATAGTCCCAGGACACAGACCACAGACAGATACTCAAGGTTGAACTTTAAGCCAATCTGCCCTACTTTCTGTAAGATTGGCTAGATACTCTGTTACTTTCTCAACAAAATTCTCTGTCTCCCATGTAAAGGACAAAAGGAGTTCTAGATTAACTTCTGAGAGGTACTAGGAGGGGACAAATTGATATAGTTAGAAAGGGGGAGCAAAGGATATACGAAACACATGCCACAGGATTTCAGTGGACGTGCCTCATTTGGAGGTGTGAAGGGAAAGTTTCAGGGAATTCCTTGTATGTATGACTTTGATTGTTTTTGTTTTCTTTTAAATTTTCTAAAGGGGAAATTCTTCCAAGTGAAACAGTTATTTATGCGTTGTATTTATATTAAGGCAGCTAATAACATTTATATTTTGAGTTGTTGATTTACTGTTAAAATATTTCAGCATCTTGCCTATTTCTGAGAGCTGCTATTGGTTAAGTCTACAGACATTGACTCCAAACCTCTTGGGGTTCAAATCATGTATTCAAGACATGCTGGTAGGGTGAGTTCAAGCCAGTGACTCAACCTTTTTGTTTCTCATTGTTCTCATCTGTAAAATGTGAATAATATACTAACTACCTTACAGGACTCCTGTGAGGATTAGATGAGTAAATACACAAAGTGTTTAGAACAATGCCTGGCTGCTAACAAGTATTATATAAGTGTTATCATTACCATTTTCATTGTTATTATTATCCCAAAGACACCAGCACTTGCATCCTGCCTTAATTACAGATTTACATTCATTTACTCAACCAACACATATTTATTTTGCTGATCCTTACGTGAAGCAACAGGCAACTTCTTGGAAATAAAATGAAGAGGTACAAGAGATCTCACTGGCTTGGGATGGTCTTAGTGATGTGCTTCTAAAAAATTGGATATAGGAAAAGTGATGGGATATCACTTCTGACTTTATGTTACCCAGAACTCTCCATTTTTTGTTATTATTTTTTGAGTCAGGGTCTCACTGTGTTTTCCAGGCTGGAGTGCAATGGCGCAGTCATAGCTCACTGCAACCTCAGCCTCCTGGGCTCAAGAGATCCTTTCACCTCAGCCTTCCAAGTAGCTGGGATTACAGGTATATGCTACCATGCCCAGCAAATTTTTGTTGCAATTTTGTGTGGAGACAGGGTGTTGCCATGTTGCCCAGGCTGGTCTCAAACTCCTGGCCTCCAGTGATCCTCCTGCTTTGGACTCCTGGGATTAATACCCATCTTTTACTGAGTATTTATCACCACACTGAACCTTGGCTGGGTTGTTAGTAGACGTCCACCCATTGACATGCACCATTTTGAATCCACATTTCCACTCCAATCTAGTCTCTAGCTCCTTTAATTCACAGTTAGATGTTTCATCTTTCTCTCCCAATAGAATGTTCTCTCCTAAAACACGTGTATTTGTTAATAATACCTAAGCTCAGATAGAGAGCAGTGCTTAAACTTATTTTATAAATGTGTGAATAAATAAATGCATGGTTAAACTAACGCACGGCAGTGGAGGGGACCATAAAAGCTATGTTTGGGGATGCGTTTCGAAAACTTTGCCAGCCTCATGACTTAATCTCAGAATAAGAGCTAGTGTTTATTAAATACCCACCTTTGTGCCAAAAATGTTAGCTTCATTAGCTCTGATTCTCAGAATGGCCCCCCAAAAATAAGTAGAATTAATAACTTGGTCAAGAACACACAGCTTGTAAGTGCCAAGACTGGTGGGCTTTTTTTTTTTTTTTTTTTTTTTTTTTGAGGTGGAGTCTCGCTCTGTCACCCAGGCTAGAGTGCAGTGGCATGATCTCGGCTCACTGCAACCTCTGCCTCCCGGGTTCAAGTGATTCTCCTGCCTCAGCCTCCCAAGTAGTTGGGACTACAGGTGCACGCCACCATGCCTGGCTAATTTTTGTATTTTTAGTAGAGGTGGGGTTTCACCATGTTGGCCAGGCTCCTCTCAAACTCCTGACCTCAGGTGGTCCTCCTGCCTTGGCCTCCCAAAGTGCTGGGATTACAGGTGTGAGACACCATGCCTGGCAAAGATTGGTCTTTGAACCCAGGAGTATCCAACTGTTAACCCTGAGGGATTGTGATTCATATGTTGGTTCTTTAGAAGATAGAATTGATACAATTAAAAACATATTCCTGTTGACCCAAATTGCCATGTCTAAATATGTTGAAGTAGTGAGCCTACTCTTCAGAATCAGTGGGCTTTTTCTTTTCTTTCATCAGTAGCTTCTGCTCAGATCAACATTTTGGTGACCTTATTAATATGGAAGATGCTTTGTATGCTAGAACCAAATGGCTATTTAAATGCATAGGTATTTAAAGGTCCAAATCTATTTTCCCACCAGCAAACAGCAATGCCTCACATCACAATAGTGACAAGTAGATTAAATAGTCAGTGTTTGCATAATATTGTGTACTGATGCCACCTAATTTTTTCCCCTCTCACTGTGTTTTCAGTGGAGAGCAGAGAAACGATGAACCCTGGGAACACTGTCTAAAGTCTTATTAAATTATCCATGTCCTGTGATTTACAACCTGTGGGGCTGTGGACCTTCAGGACATTTGTGTTCCAGTGATATTCCCAAACTTCCACCATTGTATTCTTTTCCTTTTGATGTAAAATATACGTTAGTGTTAAAGAAAGATTCCTTTAATTGATGTCCCAAGTTAAAATTACCATTGTGGCTCATTTTGTGTCTTAGACACAAAATTCTGTGTCTAAGTAAAATTAGAAACTATCTCACTACATAACAAAGTTGGAAGTTAAAATCATGAGATCTGAAATCATTCTCTTTGAATTTTAAGATAGTTATTATAATTTATTTTATATGTATCTAACTTTGTCACAATTATTTTGATCCTTTCATTTCACCTCAATTTTGTTGAATTTATCTCATATATTAGAGGTATGAGAATCATTAGGAGATAACTCACACCACAGGTATTGAGAAGTTAATATCCTTTGATAAATTATCTTTTATTTCTTCTGAAGTTATACTCAAAGATGTGTACTATGTATCACCAGTCAATAAAGTGGGATATATATCTTCCCTCCAGGCACACAAAATGCAACATTGACCAGCCGTTGTCGTTGCATGTCAAGAAACAGCCCAGTGGTTTATGTGCCAATGTCAAAATCCAGCATTGTCTCTTTCTTCATTTTTTGTTGTATATTGAACACATTATAGAAATATTATATATATATCTCAGTGGCTTAAAGATTTATACAGGAAACTGAAGATCTGTGTTTATACAACATGTGTCTCATAAGTGATTCCATAAAAATATATCTTTTAAAATGTTATTGATTAATCTGATCAAGAGTTTATTAAGGAAAAGTAGGACACATGATTTCTTTTTGTTTTATTTTTCAGTTCGCAGTGTAATGAAATGATCCTCAAGTATTTTCTAAAGACAATCAATGTGCATATCTTTAACATCATTGGGAACTCATGTCTTTTATCAAATTTGATGTATTGAAATGCATTCAAATTATCATTCTTATTGATGGTCAAAGTGTGTCATCTTTAGCCAGTGGGAGTCCATTCAAGTCAGCTGTTGTGTCCTACAAACACCATCCTATAGTTTTGGATAGTCTTGAATTCTTAGGAACCATACAGTTGATGAAGGAAATTTTCACTTTAAAGAATTCCAACCAAACGAAGAAAGATGTATATAATTACGCTATCACCATTTTGCAAATCTTTATGAAGACAAATCTCATCAATGATCATTAACTTTTTAGCTTCCCCCAAAGAGAGACAAAGAGGCATTATGTAGTTGCTGGTGGAAGAACTCAGCACCAATTATGAGACAGTTCTGCTGTTAAACATTAAGACTTGAATCTGATAAAAATTCTAGATGCAAGTTCCAGCTTGGAGGAACTATAGGGATAAAGAAGTAAAGTGAATGTCACCACAGGGCTCCAGGAGTTATAGTAGGTAGTCAGGCAGACATGAGCAGGGCAGGAGATGGCCCCCCACTACCAGGACCAACCCCCATCATCAGATAATGATCAGGTGGTTGATAACTGTCTCTCTAGAATAATAATTGGTCACAGCCAGCACCAGGGAAAGGCAGTCTTCCAATAAACAGAAACACCTGGAATGGGTGATCAGCAGCTTTCTGGTAAGATCTCAGGAGTTGGATGAGTAGGCTCAAGCATGTGCATTAAGACGCAAAATTGTGGAGTTTAACTGGTATATGATTCAACTGGTAAGGGAAGAATGCCTCAAGTGAGCATGCATACAACTTCAGGAAACACACTGCACATGCTCACGTCCCAAGAGCTGCCAGGCCACTGTGCATGCGGACAGCCCACCCAAAGGGAAAAATCAAGAAAAGAAGGGACATAAGAGCATGGAAGCATGCCAACATATAAGACCCCACGTCAAAAGGTCAAACCGTGGACTTGATCTCTCAAGTCGCCTGCTTGGCCCTCTTCCAAGTGTACTTTACTTTCTTTCGTTTCTGCTCTAAAGCTTTTTAACAAACTTTCACTCCTGCTCTAGAACTTGCCTTGATTTCTCTCTCTCTCTCTCTCTCTCTGCCTTATGCCTCTCAATCTAATTCTTTCTTCTGAGGAGTCAAGAATTGAGGTTGCTGCAGACCCATACGGATTTGCTGTCAGTAACACAGAGACCCAGTTTTTATTCAACACCAAAAAATAGGGAGACAAAAATGGGGGCATAGTAAACAAATGTGATGTGTGGACCTTGTAGGATACTGATTCAAACAAAATTTATAAGAAGAAGATGAAAAATAGGAATATAGTGGAGAAAGAGGAGGCTAGGAGAGGAAGAGAGACAAGAAGAAAAACAAATAAAAAGCAGAAGCAGAAACAGGAGGGAAGGAGGAAGAGGAGGAGGCAGAAGAGAAAAGAAGAATGAGGAGGATGAGGCAGAGGAAGAAGAGGAGAAGAAATGGGAGTAAATAAAGAAGAACAAAACGAAGGGTGAGAAGGAGGAGGAAAAGAAGAAAAAAGAGGGGAAGGAGGAAGAGGAGGGCGTGGATGAGAAGAAGATTTATAGTAAATTTGAAAAATTACTTCAATGGAAGAATCCTGACCTTTTAAATCTATGTCTATCCATACTGCAATATGTCATATTTTAATTTTTGAAATATGATGTATGAGATGTGCTTCAAAGTAAACTGGGGATAATGAGTATGGGAATTGGATGTGGGGGTGGTTAGGAGATTAAAGTCTGCATAGGATACTAACTTTCAGAGATATGTGACAGTGCCTTGGAAGTTCATTTTATATTTGTCTTTTTTCACAACCGAAAGTTCCAAAATAATGGCATCATCCCATTGAAATAGAATGCAATATTTGATTTCAATGATAGTTGAGACATCGCATGACTCAGCTGTCTATATATGCGTTACATTTCATTTCTTAGGTGTCTTGTTGGAAATTCTAAAGTTAAGACAGACATGCATGAATTGTATCAGTCATGATGAACA
This sequence comes from Piliocolobus tephrosceles, assembly GCF_002776525.5. Taxonomy (NCBI): domain Eukaryota; kingdom Metazoa; phylum Chordata; class Mammalia; order Primates; family Cercopithecidae; genus Piliocolobus; species Piliocolobus tephrosceles. The sequence continues at coordinate 18,104,747 of NC_045456.1, read as the reverse complement.
CCTGGACAAAGGGAAGACCCATGGACGCTGGCATGAACTCTCAACAATGAAAGTATTACCTAACAATGAAATCACTGTCTACAGATTTGATTTTGCCAAGGAAGTGGATGAACTATAATAGTGTGCAAACCCAAAAGTTCTGGGGCTGGAATGCCCGAGTTCTGATTTTGCCTTTAGGCAGCTACACAAAGTGTCCTCACTTCTATGAAACCTCAGTTTCCCCATAAGCTAAAAAATAGTTGATGAAGCTTAAATGAAAAATGTATAGAAATGTTCTTAGTACAGTGTTTGGCACATAACATAATCTCAATAAATCAATAATATTAAGAGTAGCATTATGTGAATATAGCCAACTATACCTCCTAATGATGTTTTGTAATTATCCAATTATCTGACAAATTTCTATTGCATCTTCCTGAAACTGGAGTCTATGCAATTGAAGGGAAATTTCTTAATCTTTCTATACCACAGTTTTTGCATCTCTAAAAAAAGCAAGTGATAATTGTACCTACCTCAGAGACTTTTGTTTTTTGTTTTTTTTTTCCTACAAAAAGCTCGCAAAGTACCTAGAAGAGTCTGGCATATCCTAAGTCCGGAATCAATTGTAACTGTGATTAGAGTAATAATAATTACTCTTATTACTGGCCAACATCACAAAATTATCCCATGACCCAAAAAGTCATGCTTTTGTGATATTATGAACACTTCTAACCTAAAGGCATTTTATCTTCTGCTGTGTCCTCTTCCTAACTAGCAATGTGCTAATTACTCAAGGTTAATGTGCTGATGCTTCAGGGAATGGTTGGAAAGGCACCCTAACGTGTTCCTACTTCTTAACTCCATCTCAATTTTTACATCGTTAATTCTTTGGGTAACCCACCCAACCCCCCACACCCACACACTTTCCCACGCCTTGCATCTGCTCTGAATACATTTTATATTTAACAATTGTCTTAAAGCTGGTTCCCTAGAAACAGACAGCGACAGAGGGTTGTATGCAGAAAGCTTTCTGGAGAATGTTTTTGGGAAATACAAGTGCAACTAAAAAAGAAAGGAAAGTGAGATTGGACTGAAGGAGAAGCCGTCCTGCAATATGGCTGCAACAGAGACGTCAGCCCACTTGTGAGGGAGTTCGGGAGTTAGGATGGTGCATCAGAATTTTCTTAAATTGAAGTTAAGTGGCCAATGGCTTCAAAACCCACACCAATCAATAACTGGCCAAGCTTCATCAAGTGAGGGGTTTGTAAGCTTAGGGAAGGCTGCAGTTTAACGCATTTCCCAGAAAAGGAGGAATCTGGGAGCATTCGCTGGCAGAAACTTTCAGAAGATGAAGAATGAGTGTGTCACTCTGAAGAGGCAATCAGTTAGCATCTCCACAGTTCCCACCACAGCATCCATAAAACATAAATCCTACACTTCAGGTTCTCCCAAGTCTTTGTGATATTTTTTTAAGTAAACATCATGGGCCATCATTCACTGGCTGCCATTCAATGCCAACTTAAAGGGTATTCTGGAGGCCACACAGATCCTGTATAAGGTTTGAAGTCCAAAGGAATATTAATGAAAGCAAGAAACAAAATGAGCTAAGGGAGTGATTTTTCATGTTAATAAGCTTTCCCGTCTAGATTAAGTTAATTGGTACCTCTTCTCCCTGATTTATCTAAGTCTGATATGACCCTGGTTTTTCTTTCCTTACCTTTCATCAGGAAAAATTTCAACTGTGTGCTGTCTCTTCCTCTCCATCACATTCCAGTCATTATTGACCTGGAAGGAAAAGGCAAAGTTGATTATGAAAATACTAAAAAAAAAAAAAAAGAAAAAGAAAAAAGAAAAAAATAATGGATATTACCATAATTATATAAAAATTATAATATACCATCCTACCATCCTATGTTTCCAGATTCATAATTCTGTAGCTATCTTCTAGCATGAAGCTGTTCAAAATAGTGACAATGTACATTTTAAAATGCTTATTATTAATGTTATTTCATCTCATAAGCAAACATAAACATTGTCAAAAAAACTACAAAGCTAGCCTAGACAACACAGCAAGACACTGTATCTACAATAATAACAATAACAGTGTATCTATAGTACCAGCTAGTCGGGAGACTAATGCCAGAGAGGATCCCTTGAGTCCAGGAGGTCGAGGCTGCAGTGAACCATGACTGCACCACTGCAGTCCAGCCTGCAACATAGAACAAGAGACCCTGTCTCTTAAAAAAAAAACAAAAAAACTGCAAAGCACCAAAACTCCCAAAGAAGTAAATAACCTTTCTTTACTGCCTAGAGATAACTGCTCTTAACATTTCGCTTTATATACCACCAGTTGTTCTCTGTGGGTAGAAATACATATTATACTGATTTTAAAAATATTTATATATTCCACACATATTTGTATATGTGTTCTTTCAACTGATGAATAATAGCAACAATCAGTATTGTGAAAGTAACAGATGAAATATATAGATACATTACAAATAATTTATCCAGTCCTCTATTGCTAGATATTAAGGAGGTGGAAGTATTCTCTTTAGAAACTATATGGTAGCAAATGACCTTATTGAAAACCTGAAATATCTCCATCATTTACTGAGGAGAATTCCTAAAATTGAATATATCGCCTATGATTTTAAGGAGAAAATTTTGTTGAGATCACTTCCAGAAAAGACAAATAAATGAAAATGCAATGTAGCAAACCTCATCAAACCTGAATTGGGATAAATAGCTTTGGTTTCCAAGTCTCAGGAAAATAGAGGTATAATCTTAAAGAAGTTCAGCATATTAACAAATGCATCAAGTTTTAATTTATTTGAATGAAAGCCAATATATTATTTTAACTTCTTTTATTATTTCATGGAAGTTTGGAGAAAATTAATATGTAAAAATGGTTTTAAGACATTCACACTCTAATTTTCCTGTGAAAATTTAAAAGGTTAAAGACCACTTACTATGTATGAGTTTGTCTGTAATAGGAAATTAACCACTCATGCAATTAAGTCCTCTGCTTTGAGTTCTGAGTCTGACTTTGAAGTGCTAATAAGACAAAATTACTGAAATCTAGGAAAGAAATTAAGACATGTAAAATGTTAATTAAATTCAGAAACAGAACTAATAGGAAAACCAATGTGAAATGGAAATTAAACAAGAGGAATATGTATACACACACACACACACACACACACACACAGAAAAAAGAATTCAGATGAAGTACAGAATTTTAAAAAAGATTTTAAAAATTGCTTCAAGTGATTTTGTCCACGTTTAGTAAATTCCACCATGGTGTCTGAGAAAGTAAATAAGCATCCAATTACAATAATTTTGTGGATTCTTCCTTCATAAAAGTCCCATAATCACATCCAGATAAAGGGAACATGAACGTATTGCGAGATATTATTTATTGAAGTGCATTTTTTAGATGGAACTCGTTGGCTTGAATAATTGATCCTAAGCTTGCTTCCAAAAAACAAGTCATGACTGTAGTTAAACAAAAGCTACATAGATAGGTAAAGTCTACTGCAATATCTTCTCAGGGAAATCTGACCCATGATAACGTTCCATACATTTTCCTGGCAATTGGGATTTTGACAATAATTCAGTGGACTATGGGTCCTTTCGAAAGGGAAGTTGAGTAAGTGGCATCTCTCAACACCTTGATTTTCCATTTCAAGCGGGTATGATTATGGAACTTTAGTTTTGTGAAGAAAGCATCCAAGAATTTATCGTAATTGGACGCATATTTATGTTCTCAGACACCATCATGAAATGTATTAGAAGTGGGCAAAAATCACTTAAGCGATTTTATAGAACTATTTAAAATTTTCTCCTTCTTTCAAATTAGCACTGTGCATGCATGCAATGAACTGGTACTTACTCAGAGTTCTCTAAGTCATCGTGGGTTACATGCTTTCCCCTTCTAAACCAAATCGATTTTTGATTCAAGGCTTTTGTTTTGTTATTAGTGCTTTTAGCACATGGTGAACAGGAAGAAACTGGACATCAAGTCAATACAGTTTCATACTACCATAGATTTCTAATTAAAAGGTGTCATTGGAGAGAATAGTGGATTAGCTTTCTGGTATTGAACTTTTAATAACTTTACTAAGAGGACTCTCAGTGATTATATGGCTCTATCAGTATTTCTTGGTAAATACTGTGAATTTTCAATATATATTTATTATAATATTTATTTTGACTTAATGTATATTGGTTATCTATCAGTATTTAAGTTTTGGTTATGTCCAAAAGGATTTTTTTATTAAAAGTGTAATTTTTGTTATTTGTTCTTTTCTTCAGGGACATAAATATTTGTGTGACGTAACTAACTTGTCTCTCCTCAAATATTTGTGTTCTCAGTTTTTTATGCCATTTAAAAAAAATTTTCTCTCCTTTCTCTTTGGGACTCTAACAACATGTATATTAAACAATGTGTTATTCCTCAACAGGTACTGGTATTGTAAAGGTACCTAGTACTAGGAATAGATTAATGAGATTGATGGATCTGGATCCAAGACAGTATTGAAGATAGAAAATGAGATTTGGAGACTAAATGCATAGAGACCAACTCCCTATTGATGTCGAGCTGATGAGGATAGTATCTGAACCCAAACCCTTTTCCCTTATTTGTGCAATACTAGATAGATAGATAGATAATATGAATAGATAATAGGATGATAGATTTATACACATGTATTATAGCACTGGGGTATCTATAGATATATATACAGATATATATAGAGATACATATATAGATAGACATAGATATACACATATAGCTATGAATATAAATAGCAAAGAAATTTGTGTATATAAATCAATGAATATATACGCACGTATGAGTATATATTAATATATGTATGAGTATATATTAATATATGTATGTGTATATATGTGTGTGTGTATGTGTGTGTGTGTATATATATATATATATATAGAGAGAGAGAGAGAGAGAGCAATAAGCCATGAAATATAATATAGTCACCCACTACATCATGAGGTATTTCCACAGAAACGTATAAATATATAATTCCTTTTTCATTCTAAAACTGTATATATTCCTCTTCCTATTTAATTTGTTCCATTTTTATATTAATTTTATAGAAACAACAGGGTTTTTTTTTAACAAATTAAGAGTTAAGCACACCTGCAGAAATTATATTCTAGAATTGGTATACGATTTCCTAGTGAAATATTTGAAGTCCATGCAATTAGTCCTGACATAAAAAATTATTGTAGATTGCAGGCATTTTCTGTCTATCCATAATGATGGACCCATCTGGAGACACATCTTGAAGAGGAACAAATAATATCAGCTCACTGACAACTCCCTCTGTTCAGAGGGGGCCGTGATGGAGTTAGGGGCATGTGTTACGTAACGCTTTCTACATTGTGTTGCCCAAAACACTCATTTCAGGAGCTGCTCTGAGGGAGAGAGATAGGAGGAGGCATAGGGATCTCATAAGATTTATAGATTAACATTATACATGAGATTAATGAAATCCCTGAAATATCCTTCAAGGAAGAATCTTGTTCTCCTTTGTTTTTTCTGTATTTACTAATTTATTTAATTTGATGTGGAATTTCCCATGCATATCTGTTTGAAAAATACAGTTAGGAAATTAAAAACGTGAGAACTGGGAGTAAAAATAAAACACAATTCTTGTTCTCAGCTTTCTCATGCGTATATTAACTGGGTTGAATAAAATACTTTCTAAGATTCCTCTTATAGTTGAAGACTTCTATCTTATGGCAATAATTACCTGACTTGACTGTAATTATTTTTTTATGCTAAAATACAACATAGACTTTTCTCCCACCTATTTGTTTTCCAATGGGAAGATACACTTTTAAAATAATAAGACATGGCATCTGAAAATATATGCATATTTTCTTTCTTCCACGCAACCACCCTTTGCCCCAATTCAGTAAGAGTACAATGAAATGTGATCTTTAGAAAATATTCAGTTTCTTGTATAAATCTATTTATTAATGCTGATTTTATCAGCTGAAATTTATATCACGAACATGTGAAAATAGGGATCTTGGACTATATATGACATTGAAATTTCACATCTTTTTGGAATTTTATATACCATGAACATATGAAAATAGGGGTCTTGGACTATATGTGACATTGAAATTTCACATCCTTTTGGAATTTGCCAAGAGAGTATTGTCTATCGTCTCCAATTTGTTTCTATGCTGGGGAAAAAGAAGTGCTGAGAAGATGAGACAATGTAACTAGCTGTTGGGTGTGTAGGAGGCACGTGAAATTTTTCAAAAATGGGAAAGGTAGCATTTTTCTGTCTTCATTTATAACATGTCTTGTCATCCTCATGCAAGGTTAGTTATTTCTAAATATCTGACCTCAAAAACGTAAGTCAGCTGTCACAAAATTATGCAATGATGCTCAATTTCAAAGTCACTTTTAAGTGGAAGAAATGGTTGAAGTTAGACAAGCTTCTTACAAAAATGCATGAAACAGTTGATTATGCCAAGTTATTTATTCCACTGCACACAACATTGATTTAGGTTGGTGACAACAGTGATTGAATAATCTCCAGCCAGACTCCAGAACATTATAACAAAAAAATTCCAGTGTTTCTGAATAGTTTGGGCAAATATTTAAGGAACTACATTAGAGACAGCTATCTGTTGCAGGAGAACATTATTATCACCAGTCTGTAAGCAAGTACTGTATCGTCCAAGGTAGCAAGATTGGTAATCAAATGACAAAGTGATATGGGATGGCTTGGACCAAATTATAATAGAATGGTCTGTGTAGCATAGGTTTATAGCCCAATGTAACAGAAGATGTATAATAAACCACTCATGTTCTGTCTTGAAGGTCATGTAAAGAAAATTTCCAACAGGCAGAAGAAATGGAATTTTCTAGAATTATCAAGAGTTCCTAATTGTATCCTTTACCCAGTTTAAAGGTATCAAGAGGAATGAGTTTCACATTTGGGATCTTCTGTTGACTCTAAGTAACTTTGACAAATTCATTAAGCTGTAGAGTTCTCAGTATCATCACTATAATCTGCCAGTTCCCTCATCAAAGTTAATCCTGCCTTATGTCAGGGGAATCTTAAAGAGTCACGTTACTTAGATTGTACTGTTTTCTGGGACATTTGGGTGGAAGACACTGAGTCTCAGAAGTGTTATTTGATGACGGCAGACTTCATATTCCAAGGCTGGTCTTGTGACTTGAGTCACTCTTCCCAAACCTCAATCTACTTCCAGGTTTCCATACTTGTGTACAAATTGGTGCCCTTCTCTTATAGATATCCATTTTCTAGTTACCTTACATCATGATATCATGTTCAAATGCATGGAACTCTACTCCTTTAAGCCAGTGCCACTGTCTTGGTCATTTCTGTCTCCCATATCTGACGCAAACCAGGTGACTCAATGGTTAAGCCCATTCGACAGTGATCGCTCTATCCATCCGTCTCTTCATACTTAAGTGTAATGTTTTATCCTTGTCTAACAGTAAACACTCTATCTTCCAACTCACACAAGAAGATGCATGTGGAAGATTCAATAATTTGTCCTAATTTTTCACTTTTCTGGAAATAATAATATATGCACTCCTCGCTAAGCATTTCTTTCCTCTTGACTTTGAACATACGATTGTGTTTGGTCAATAGAAGATGAGTCCATATGATGTGAGTGGAGGTTTAACATGTGCCTGCACTGGCAGGTTTACCTTCACCTCCAGTGACATGCCATGGCCCCTGTTGTCTGTGCTTCAGAATAAATACAGATGAAACATGCTTGACACAAACTGTAGCTTTGACCCCAACCACAGGCAGGAGTACAGTGGCCCAGACTAGCCCCTTTAGACTACCCTATTTTAAACAAGTAACTGTTGTTAAAAAAAACACCAGCTTCTTCCTGGACTCTCCTCTATGCAAGTTTATTTTTAATTTTGCAGAGATTTCCAGTCAATGACTCAATTCTTTAACTTTATTTTGGAAGACAAGATCTGTCAATATTAGATATCAAACCAAGAACTGAAGTTACATGGTAGGAAGATTACTAAGGTGGCAAATAGAGCCGTCACTAATGATACACATTTTCAAGGCATGACGTTTTCTCTTCTGAGTACCTTGTGGAGAGAACATCAAACTTCTCTTTGCCCAAATAATTAGCCACTTCAAAGCAGGAAAACACAGTGGCAGAACCAGAATTCATCACTTTGTTTCCAAGATACATTATGAAAATTAATGTATGCATAATCCATATGACATCTCTTTAGCTCTTAAACATGTGTTGACCATTATAACTTTGCTTTTTATCAATATCAGGCGTAAGAAAGAAGAAAAGGCTTATGCATTCATTCTAGTGCAGTTAAAGATATAAGAAGCTCGTCTAAGTGGAATATTTTCATGACTTCATGACTGTTGTGGTCAGCTATTATTATACTGATGTTACTTCTTCCTCTATTGTTTGAAAGCTGTTGTTTTTAAGGTTCTGATAAAGGACAACATTTATATAAGAGCTAGGCTTTAACATTATCTGAGAAAACAAGTTATAGATACCACAGTCTCTTTCCTCATTTCCCTGGTTGAATCCAAGTAACTGTTGTTAAGGAAAACACCAGCTTCTTCCTGGACTCTCTCCTCTATGCAAGTCTATTTTTAATTTTGCAGAAATTTCCAGTCAATGACTCAATTCTTTAACTTTACTTTGGAAGGCCAGATCTGTCAATATTAGATATCAAACCAAGATCATTTTAAATAATTAAGAGGAGTCTCTAAATTACTGCACACTTGAATCAACAAAACCACGCATTTTAGAATGACATGAGCTATTGCGGTTTTAAGAGAAAATGAGAACGTACATGGGAAAACCTACAAGAGAATAATTTAACTAACTGCATTTTAAGGAAGTTTAGAAAACTATATCACGACTTCAATAACTATTCTCCTGAGATTGGAAGAAGGCATTTGTCCTGGGAAAAACAAGAGATCAGTGATGTATAATTTTCATTCGATGACCTGCATTGGTATAAAAAGCTTCAGCTAGTAGCTGATATAAAAGACCAAAATTAGCACTCATATCTGGCTGGATTTTCCTTCTACCTGGGCACAGCCAGAGCTGACTGGAAATTGGTCTCCAGTGGTTACCTGTCACTTGGTAACAACTGAATAAATGATCGGGGCAGAAGGCAGGCCAGACCATGTGTGGGAGACAAAAGTTATTTTGAAGAACATCCCTCAGTCCTCAAATAGATTTAAATGCTAGCCACAAAGAGGAGGCTGGTGAAGCTACACAAGCTATATAGCTTTATATGGTGTGGCTTCAGTGTGTGTGTGTGTGTGTGTGTGTGTGTGTGTGTGTGTGTGTTTTAGGGATGGGATCTGGCACTGTTGCCCAGTCTGGAGTCCAGTGCTGCGATGATAGCTCACTGCAGCCTTGACTTTCTGGGCTCAAACAATTCTCCTGCTTCAGCCTCCTGAGTAGCAAGCAACACAGGCATATACCACCTCACCTGGCTAATTATTATTATTATTATTATTATTATTATTATTATTATTATTATTTGTAGAGATGTGGTCTTGCTGTGTTGCCCAGGCTAGTCTGACACTAATAGTGCTTTATGTTGTATTTTGAAGATTATCTATAATTTTACACAAAGTTAAAGAATAATTGCATGCATTACGTATCTCTCATCAGTGTTCTTTCCCCCAAAATTCTTACTATTAAGCATATTTGTGTGTCCTTCATCAAGCCAGTATTATTCACCTGATGACCTTATTCTAAATCATATTTTAACTACAAGTACATAATTACTGATTATAGGATTATCCTTCAAATTCAAACTTGCAAACCAGAAAGTCCCATTTGCAGGCTGATAGGAATATATAATTTATACTGGGGAGAGGTTTGAATACACAGGTAAAGCTGGGATTAGCTGAAACACAGAAGCTAGCTCAGGAGTCGCAAAATAGAAGGTTTGCCTTAGTCAAAAGTACCAACTGACCTGAAAGGGCATCCAGGTGTGGGAGGTTGATGACAGTAGAGATCATGGTTTTTCACCCTTCTCTGTATCCATGTCCATCCAATATGAATTCCTCCTATAGCGACATGAAGATTACTGCGCCATCCTTCCATCTGCACCTATCTGTTACCCAAGACAAATCACATCTGGGTTCATCTTGGATCAACAAGCCCCCAGTCACCTTCCAGCTGCCTCCAATAAGGGAGAGAGCCACTTAGTTGACTTACCCTGGCCAAAGCCTTGGGGCAGCCTGACCTCAACTAACAGAACCAGTCAGGTGAATCCAGTCTAACTTGATATCGCTGAGCAGATCAAACTAAATAGTAACAGCTGCTATTTAAACTGCAACAGGTGTGGGAGTTACAACACAGACTGAGGTTTGGCTAAGCAAGTTGGGTGAAATGGAAGGAATGATATTAAAGAATGTTTGTGTTATAATAGAATGCAAAGGTCAATTAGGAAAGTTAGAAAAGAGGCTACAGCATGGCAGGGAAGTCAGTTCGACCTCTGTTTCTGGGGAAAATGTCTTTTTCTCCTTCTTCATTTCTAAGCCTGGGAGGTACAGTTTCTAACTACTCCTAAACACAGAGAGACTTGGACACTATCATTCCCAAGAGATTCTTCTTCAGTAGGATATCCGTAATGCATTTTATCTTAATTTTGCATACAGTCTCCAATTTGTGGAGTGTAATGTACTACATGCCATCATCGTAAAAATATAATTATTTGAACTTTTTAATATTGGAGGTTACAAAGAACTGAGTACGTTCCTAAGATAGGCATGTTCAATAAAACCCATTCAAATAACTTTATGGAGGCCTGAATATTCAGGTGTCACAAAATGGGCTGTGAAATTAAAGTGTCTATTGTGGGAAACCTTAAGTAGCTACGGTCTTTTTCTTCTCTGTCGCCAGGTCATATAATACTGACTACAAATAAAAGGTTCCCATTATTGTTCACAGTGGTTGGACCCTACTTAATGTCATTAATACAAATGGTTTCAGAAGATCCATAGGTATGACATTGTATGTGTGTGTATGCATAGGTATATATAATTACATAAGTATAGAATTCACATGTAAATCTACGTATAAAGCTAGATACTTATTGGCTTGTGTGTGTGTGTGTGTATATGTGTATGTATGTGTGTGTGTATACACACACACACACACACACACACAGTTGGCCCTCCATATCCAGGGATTAAACTAACCTAGGATCAAAACTATTTGGAAGCAAAACATAAATAATTACAACTGTAGAGATCATGTACATACTTTTTGGTCATTATTCCCTAAACAATACAGTTTAACAACTATTTATATAGCATCTACATTATATGGGTAATGTAAGTAATCTGGAGATTATTTAAAGTATACAGCAGGATGTGCATAGGTTATATGAAAATACTATGCCTTTTTATTACAGGGACTTGAGCGTCCTCGGATTTTGACATCTGCTGGGGTCCTGGAACTAGTACGCTGAAGAAACTGAGAGACAATTATACTTATATATGTATATACTATATATAGTTATATATAGTACATATACACACGTATATAGTATATACTATATACATATTTATATACAATATATACTATATACATATTTATATACACAATATATACTGTATTTAGTGTATATAAATATACAGTATGTATAAATATATACTGTAAATATATAGTGTGTATAAATTTACATTATATATACTATATATAGTATATGCTATATGTATACTATATATGTTTACACAGTGTGTATACATATATAGTATATATAGTGAATATAAACATGTGTATAGTATACACTATATAAATACTATATACTATATAAATGCTATATAGTATATACTATATAAATACAATATATATAGGCCAGACACAGTGACTCACACCTGTAGTCCCAGCACTTAGGGAGGCTGAAGTGGGTCATTCACTTGAAGCCAGGAGTTTAGACCAGCCTGGCCAACATGGTGAAACCCTGTCTCTACTAAAAAAAAAAAAACTACATGTATATACAAAAATTAGCTGAGCGTGGTGGCACACACCTGTAATTCCAGCTACTAGGGAGGCTGAGGCACGAGAATTGCTCGAACCTGGAAGGTGGAGGTTGCAGTGAGCCGAGATCATGCCATTGCACCTCAGCCTGGGTGATGGAGTGAGACCCTATCTCAAAAAAAAAAAATATATATATATATATATATGTATATATATATATGTATATATACTATATGTATGCTATGCTGTATTTACTATATAAATAAATATGTGTATGTAAGCATATAAAATATACATACTTATAAAATGTGCTATTTGAATTTGCATAGCCTTCTTTATTTGTATATTTACATACTTATAAATATGCAAAATATATTTTCATATTTCAGAATTATTAGTTAAGTGAATAACTGCCTTCAGTTCTTTTTTAGTAGCCATTCAATTTAAATTTTATATCTGGGCTTCTTCTGCTTCCAATTAGAATATAGAAAGTAATGAGAGAATAGCACGCTCATCCTATCAACCCAAACACACTGCATATGATACAAATTAAATTTATTATAAACACAGGAGGCAAAGAAATTTACTGCAATCAATAGAAAAGAGATGATTTCCTTGTGAGGGAGACATGGGCCATGGCTTTTCCTCTCCCTGATGGATTAGAGCAAGAAGTACAAGAAAGAAAAGGGGTAGCAATTTATTTTAAAATCCAAAATTATAACAAACGTTCCATAACCAAATGGGCTGGTAAGGCAGATTAGAGTTCCAGGAGGGTCTGCGCCAGAGGTACCGGGGATTCCCCCCTTTTAGGTCTTCCCAGAATATATGAGCAGTGCATACACGCCTGGGCACAGGACACAGGAGTTGAGATATATCCCTACGAGGTCCTCAGGCCCACCCCTAGTTCTATAAAGCCACTCTCTGAAGGCAGGAGCAGAAAAATGCTGAGAGAGATTCTTCAAGGCATCTTTGGCCTTCACAGATTGCAAGGCAGTTGCCCTCTAAAGACGAGGGGAAGAGATCGGTTGAGAAAAAGGTCTCCCCAAAACAAAAATATAGAAGCAGAACTGGAAAGCTAACAGAGCTCCTAAAAGATGAATGCTGGGTGGTAAACAAGAGAAGCCACCCAGTAAATGAAATGATACAAGTGCTCAAGATTGCAAGGGATGCTGAAAAGAAAGCCCAGAACATGTCTTTGAAAAGTTTTAAACCACTAGAAAATTAAACTAAAGCAGTAGAAAGCATAAATGCAGCTCAAATAGAGGTCCAATTGGCACAAGCCCACATTTTAGGGGCTTGAAATAAAAAAAAAAAAAAATGACAGGTTTTCTCCTGGAGAAAAGGATTACATATTTCACATTCTACTATGCTTTTATGCAAAATATCGGACATGCAAATCAAACATAATAAGACTTCCAAAGAATTATAAATGTGTAAACCATGAACAAGAGAGGAAATATTCAGTAAAAGTAGATCTAGAAATATTAGGATTATCAGACAAGGTATTTATGTTACAGGAATTCATGTAGAAGAAGAAGGAAAACAAGAGTGGATATTTTAGTAAAAAGGTGAAAACTATGAAGTGGCACCAAAATTTTTTATTGTGTATAATTATGAATTTATATATTATTTATAAAATAATTATTTCTTCTATAATTATTTTTATACCAGAAATAAAATTATGTTATTAAAAATGACATGTTTATTAGAGTTACTTAACAGGAAACTTAGAAAGCAAACTGTGTGTGTGTGTTTGTGTAACCTTTGGCATAGGTCCATAAAAAATATCCAGACTGATACCAAATTTGTAAGTAAAACAGAAAGGAGCAGATATCAACTGATAGACATCAAACGTTGTGTGTGTAACTGGACAACATCAAACGTTGTGTGTGTAATTGGAGCGTCAGAAAAACATGAGACTGAGAAAATAGCCAAATAGTATTGAAAAACAAAATGGCCAATACCTTCCTAAAGCTGATAAAATACATTACCCAAATAATGTGAGATCCCCAGGCAGGATGTACACAAAGAAACCTGCACCTGGGCACTCCGTAGTCAATCTAATGAAAACTGAAATTATAAATAAACCTTCAAACAGTCTGAGGGAATAAAAAGACACATTACATGAGCAAAACCGTGAGATAAATGAGATCTTGCAGTCTCCCTTAAACACGGGTGTGCAGAAAACAATGGAATGAAAACCGTAAATTGCTGAAGGAATTTCTCTCCTGCAGGCTTGCACTGCAAGAAATGTTAAGAACAGAGCTTTAAAATGTAGAAAATAAAAATAGATGTAATGGGAGAAATAGGAAAAAATCCACTCACTCTCAGTAACCCAACAAACATTCAGTAAAAATATGAAAGATTTCAATTATCTTATCAACCGAATTTACTTAATTGACTATCATGGAACAGTATATCCAGCCACGTCAGAAGGTACACTGATTTGCAAGTGCACATTCCCTAAAATTGACTATGTGCTGTGCCTTAAAGTAGGTCTCAAAATTTATCAAAAGATTGGAATCATACCAAATATATTCCCTAGCTAAAAGAATGTTAAATTATAAATCAACGGCAATCAAATACGTAGAGAAACCCCACGGCATAGAACAAAGCAAGAGATGTGCATGTGTGTGTGAAAGAGAGAGAGAAGGGGGAAGGATTGGGAGAAAGACACACAAAGAGGAAGAGAAAGACAGACACGGAGACAGAGAAATCCCTATATATTTTTAAAATTAAGATAATTTTTAAAAAACTCAGTGGTCATAGAAAAAAAATCACAAGAGGAATTACAGAAGATTCGGCCTGTCTGAAATATGTTCTACAAAGACAGATACACAAATGTTTATAGAACCTTTATTTGTTACAGTCAAAACATGGAAACAACCCAAATGCCCAGCATCTGAAAAAAAAGGAGAAACTGTGATGGATTTGTTCAAGGGAATACCAACCGCAATAAAAATGAATAAGCTACTGACAAAAACAACGTCATGATGAATCTCAAGTGTTTTATTTAGTTAAAAACCTACAGAGAAATAGGTAATATTTTCTTATTATTGAGGAATATAAGAAGAGAAAAACAGTTTCAGGGCAATAGAAGTCAGAGAAAGGTCTCCTCTGTGGAAGAGTTAATTGGTGGAGAATGGGTACATGGCGTGATTTTCTAAGGTAATGAAAAGTTCTCTATCCTCAATTGGTTCATTGTCATATGGATGTATACAACAGACAAAAGGCATCAAAGACAGTCCTTTAAATCTATGCATTTTCTGCGTGTGAGTTACATCTCAATAAAAAATATATATTTTGATCCAACATCTCATGTCTTTATAAAACCTGGAAAAAAATTTTCTCTCTCAAGCACAAAGCAATGAAAGAAAAAAAAGAGTAAAACAGGGAAGCAAATGGTTTAATATCTGGCGCAAATTCTATTTAAAAAGCAAATGTAAACTATAATGCACTTGAGATTTTCAGACGAGAATTAGCTTGCAACTATGAAAAAAATCCATCTGAGCCTTAGCATTATTTTAAGGGAAGTTTCCATTCTTCAGTGGGTTATCATTTTCTCCAAATGATTTATAAAATATTTTATTTCATCTATTGGCTTGCTCTGCTGTGAGTTTTAGTCGTTAGGAACAAAAATAGAAATAGCAACTATGGTGTTTGGTTTCGGCCCGTAGGCAAAGGATAGAGCAAATTAATTAGTGGCAATTCAGGGAAGCAAGTTTAATTGCAGATTCAAATTCCATTAAGTTACTAGCTGTTTTTATTCAAGTCATGTCAGCTTTCTATATTTTATTGTATCCTAATTTGATACTAAAACAAATCCCAATCTCTAAAGTTTATTTTTCAATTATAATGACAAATTTGATATCACTAGTCATTTCTGAGTTCACTGGGTGTTTTGACTCGAAGGAGAATAGACTCCTGCCTTGCTTCAAGGTATATATATATCAGACCTGTTTACCAGGGGAAGACAAAATGGAGTCACAGCCCTAGTTACAAATGGCAGAGAAAAATCTATTGAGACAAGAGGCTTGCGGTGATGCAAAAAATCATTAAGTTAAAGGGGTCTGCCACAATCTTCATCACACATTCCTTTGCTTAGAATGTGTAGCAAAGCAGTTTGGTCTCATTTGGAAGCACCGAAGTTTGTAGATTTAGTATGTACCAAGAGTTTCAGGAGGAAAAATCCACCCTCATAAATTTTCATGAAATGAGTATGCTTAAAAGTGAACCACCACTGATTTAACCCATAATAGCACAGAATTCTCGTTTTTAAAATACACTCAGGAAATCCTCAAGGTTATGTTGTTTCTAATGAGTTGAAAGCTTTACATTCCGTTCTCCCAAATAACTGACATTATTGAAGATGTGGACCAAACAGAAAAATGATTTTTTTCCTGGCCTATCATGATTTCGTAGGTGAGATCATTCAATTAGCTTAGCAATTCTTTTTTCTTTTTCACAGCAATTGCATCATACCTTTCTAAGCGTGTACTTATGAGGGCTCATCTGAAAAACTGGTAGGTTCCCTAGTGTCCTGGAGTGTGTGATGGCTCTAATACATTTTAAGAGAGAAAAATACATTTAAAAAATGATTTTCTTAGCATCATTAAGAAAATAAGCAACTGGATTTTTAAAAAATTTTCAGTTTATTATGTGTGCCTGTTAAGAATAGAAATGAAGAAAATAAACACATTTTATAATATCTTTTAATTAGTTCCACTCACTGACATTAACTTTTGAGAATCAGCTTTATGTTTCTAACAGTGAAATTCAAAATCTCCACTTCTTCAACTTTCTGTAGCAATGTGTCATTTCTTTGGAATCACTGATCAGTGAGCTATGCCACCCAAGGCAAATTTTCGAAATCTAACCATTATAAAGGGAAACATTCATTTTAACAAATGACAACAAATAGTCTATAATTTGATGTCTTCTTTAAATACTGAATACCATTTAAATAAGAGTTTCCCAAATTGTGTTGTTAGGCACACTAATGACATAGGGTATTATTTGATGCATGAAATGTATTGCATAAGCCATATTAAAATCCTGTAAAATTGTTCCTTTTAGAGAAACATTTTTATCAGAGGCTAACTTAGCTTGTTGTCTTTACAAATAGTATCTCACTGAGGTAAAATGTATACAGAAAAGAATATATACTCCATAAGTATGCAGCTTAATGCACTTTGGTAAAAAACTGTTGTATCCAAGTAAGCATCACTAAGAACAAGATATAAAACATCTCTACCCTCCCAGGAAAGTTCTTCATGCCTATTTCCAACAAATGCCAACCACTTCTCTTGACTGATCTTGAACTTCCTATTATGACATCAGTCTTGAATGATCTTGACCTTCATGTTAGGGAAGCACACACTCTGTATTCTTTTGTGTCTGGCTTCTTGCGGCGATTAAATTTTTTTTGAGGTTCATTTATGCTGTTCTTGAATTGGTAGCATTTATTTTTGTTTGCTTAATTCCTGAGAAGTATTTCATTGATGGGTATTTAGTTTTGCTTAATTTTACTTATTCTTGAAACTTGGGGTCAAAACCGTGAACATCAATGATTGTACAGTGTGGTATTTAACCCCAAGATGACTTGGGCATGATCTTCTTTTTTTTTTTTTTTTTTTTTTTTTTTGAGAAGGAGTCTCGCTCTGTCACCCAGGCTGCAGTACAATGGCACAATCTCAGCTCTGCAACCTCCGCCTCCCGGGTTCAAGTGATTCTCCTGCCTCAGCCTCCCGAGTAGCTGGGATTACAGGCTCCCCCACCACCCCCCACCACCACACCCAGCTAGATTTTGTATTTTTTTTAGTACAGACGGGGTTTCACTATGTTGGCCAGGCTGGTCTCGAACTCCTGACCTCAAGTGGTCTGCCCGCTGCAGCCTCCCAAAGTGCTGGAATTACAGTCGTGAGCCACTGCATCTGGCTGATCTTCATGTTTAAGCATCATGCTGACCTATCCAATTAAAACTGTATCATCTAGCTGTATATACTTTAATTATTGTAAGAAATTGTTGTAAATAGTAGCTCAAGGAATTGGACATTAAATTTAAATTGTCAAAAGTAACATTGAATCCTCCTGATATTACTTAAAATATATATTTTACCCATTGGTTGAACACTCTTAAATAGAACCTGGTGGAGAGTCTAAAATCTAACAACAGCAACAGAAGACAAATTGCCACTCTGTTACTCACAAGGGAAACTGATTGAACAATCCATTTTTGTTGGCAGTCACCCATTTCTACCTAAGAAATGATCACCTTTAAACAATGAGGTTCAAGAATGTGAAGATGCTTACTATTCTTATAACATCTGTGTGAACATTAAGGCCATCATAAATTCTAATTCTTGGAAATTATTTTCTTTTATGCATGGAAGTTCAGGACATACTTGCAACATATAATTTTCATCATTTTCATTGTGAATAGTTGCTGATAGTTATCTTTTTAAATTCCTGTCCCTCTCAAATTATAAAAGGTAGCTTAATTTTCCAAGGACAATTTACTTTTTGAAGGAGGCATTCTTAACCAGTGACCTATATGTGCATACAAAATCCCCTCCAGTTCTGAAAAGATGTGTGTGTTCATTGTTCTGGATGAGGCCAATCATTTTGATCAGTTACTCAAAAGTATTTGTAACTAAAAGGATGCCAAAAATTGCCACCTAAATGATGATATTCTGCTTACTCTTGCTGATATTTTGAGAAATGTCAGAAAAAAAAAGTCTTGTGATATAGGAAACCCATCTGTCAGCTCTCAAAATAAAGCCCAGTGAGTTCTGTTTTCAGACAGCAGCAAACATTTCTGTAAAATCAAATTATCTTCTTCTGATAAATCCCATCAAAGGTTCAGACTGCTCAAAAAGTAAGTGTAAATTTTAAATAAGACAAAAACTTTTGCCAAATTATAGAATGGATACAATTGAACACTTATGGTATTCATTTATTTATTTATTTATTTATTTATTTATTGATTGATTGAGACAGAGCCTCTCTCTGTTGCCCAGGCTGATCTCCGCTCACTGCAATTTCCACCCCGGGGTTCAAGTGATTCTCCTGCCTCGGCCTCACGAGTAGCTGGATTACAGGCATGCGCCACCACGCCCAGCTAATTTTTGTATTTTTAGTAGAGGTGAGGTTTCACAATTTTGGCCAGGCTGGTCTCGAACTCCTGGCCTCAAGTGATCCACAGGCTTTCACCTCCCAAAGTTCTGGCATTACAGGCATGAGCCACCATGACCAGCCTGAACACTTCCGGTTTTAGATGGTCCAATCATGAAAAAGATGTACAAAACAGAATGGTTACATACTCACAACTATTCCTATGTTGGGACAGAGTAAACAAGTTATATTCAGAAACTGATTTAAGAGAGCATAGAATAGTTTTATTAATGTTATAATTTCATACATAAAAGGTAGCATTAAAATAATTTCTGGTTTACTTTTTTAAAAAGAGCAGTTTTTCTGTCAGTCCACAAATTTAGGAAGAAGATGGTTAAATTTCAATCTGTTCTTCACAAAGATAACAAGCATGAACATTTGGGATTACAAGTCTTATTTAAAGAACTGCATCAGTTGAAGCTGAAATTAAATATGTAAATGTTAATGATTTATTTTACACACCTCAAACTAACATAAATAATCTCATACTACCATATGTACAAGTAATTTGCTCTCGTTGACCCTGATGGATTTATCAACTCTTATAAATGTTGAATCACCTACAGGACACACACGCACATACACATGCACACACACACACGCACCCACATACACACATATGCACGTACACACACACACACACACATACACACATACATACGCACACACATACACACATAGGCACTTTTTTTTATCGTGGAAATACAGTAAGTCTTTAAATAAATGCAAACAGGGGAAAAATGACTATAATTTTAATATTTAAATTTTTTTTTATTCCTTGGGAAGAATGAAAAGCATCTGAAAACAGGTATAAGACCTGATTCCTTGGTTCCTTAAATCCAAATCAGAAAAAAAAAAAAAAAAAAAGAGAGATTGAATTAACTAGAACAAATGGTAATTATTTAAAGACTTCTAAAGCATCTCATGTGCTTAATAAACTGCATGTAACATTTACTTTTGAGGAGTAAGTCTCATTTCTAACCAAAGAATAGGGTAAAGAATAATGTATCTCAAATTACAAACTACTTCTGTTATGGCCATTCTGATGCCTACAGCCTTTTCTCTGTCTCTTCCTGAACAACCTGTGTCCCCACCCAACTCTCTTGTCAAATTGTAATCCCCAGTGTTGAAGGAGGGGCCTGGTGGGAGGTGACTGGATCATGGGGGCAGAGTTTCTCCTTGCTGTTTTCATGATAATGAGTGAGTTCTCACGAGATCTGGTTGTTTAAAAGTTTGTAGCACTCCCCTTCTCTCTCTTCCTCCTCCTCTGGCCATGTGAGGAGTGCCTGCTTCCCCTTCACTTTCTGCCATGATTGTAACTTTCCCGAGGCCTCCCCAGCCATGCCTCCTGTATAGCCTGTGGAATCATGAGCTAATTAAACCTCTTTTCTTTATAAATTACCCAGTCTTGGGTAGTTCTTTACAGCAGTGCAGGAATGGACTAATTTATTTCTGTCTATTTTTTAAAGTGGTTGGATAGCAAACACTATGGCTTTCTGTGCAAACTACTCAACTCTAACATTGTAGAGTAGGTAGCCATAGATAATGTTGTCGTGTTCCAATAAAACTTTATTGACAAAAACAAATGGATGGCTTAGTTTGCTGACTTGATATAGTAGACAAGGAAAATGAGAAAGCCAATGTCATTTTGTTTTATAAGGGCTAGTGTTGGAATGAGGGATTGCTGTACTGTTTAGAAGGGGTAGGCACTTGAGCCCAGTTGACCACAAAGATGAGTGCAAAGCACTTACTAAGGGGCATGAAACATCTTAGGCAATGTCTGGGTATTCCACGCTCTTTCCCTAACATCTGAAGAAGTCTTTTCTATTCTGATTAAAGTGCATTCTGAAATCATCATTCAGAAGTACATTTGAAAAGATCCAGTGATGAGGGCATTTCTCTGAATTTCCACAATATGTTATAAAAGCTGAACTGTATTCTCCATGTATTGGAAACCACTGAAGATGAGAAGGGAGTCCAAAGTAGTGTCTTCTCGCAGATCAGGTCCCCCCAGTCCTCTGGCTGTTGCATTTGACTGACATTGACTTCCTATGACAGAACTGATCAACCACTAACTAATAGCGTCTTTAGAAGTATGGATCATCATTTGCAAAATTTTATTTCTTGCAAGGTGACAGTTTGTGAGCTTAGATGTAGATAAAAAAAATAAAAGAATTTCCCCAATGTCAAACTCTCTTAAATAAGCCCCAATAGGGTTCTCCTTAGGAAATTATTGAGAACACATTATTAAATTTTTTTCTTCCTGAAATATCTACCATTCCAAAATGTACTACTTTTACTAGAAAAGTCAATCAATATTTTGTTGTAGCTGCTGGTATGAATGAGGTACATCAACTCATTGGATTGCATTTACCTTTAAACTGTTTCTATGTGCCATGATCAATCTTCTCTGTGTGTATGCATGTGCATGCGTATGTGTTTGTTTGAATATTTGTTTGTGTTTTTGGTTTAACACCCCACTTCTGTAACTCTCTTGAGAAATCTGTCCTTATGCTATTGTGATCTCCATGTGAAAGTACAAAAAGACTCAGAACTGTCTGGGAGATATTTCCTCCAGAGAGACCATTAGGCAGTGACTGACATATGTGTCCATGTGAAAAACTATCTTTCTGTATTCAAACTAAGAAGACCCAGGATTCACTCTTCAGTGTTCCTATGACATGAGGCAGAGTCTTGGAATTTTCTCAGATTTTTATTCATTATGTGGCTTCCCCCATCTTTCCCTTATCTGTTTCTTAATAATGAGGACACTTGCTTAATAATTTATTGCAGAAGAAAACTCCTGTGGCTTGCTTCTTTGGTATCCCACTTATTACAGTAAAATCAATATTATAGGCTCCCAATTTAATGAAAAAAAATCCAAGTAGACTATGAAATGCAAATGATTGGACCAGGTGGTATCAGACTATGAGATACATTGAGTTGATGCGATTTTACTAAGCTAGATTTTAGTTTTCTTTGATTAGAAATATAAAAAATAAGAATGCTACAAATTACCAAGTGAGCAGCTTTTTTCTTCCATTTGATCTCTGGAATTTGGGAGATGAAATCATCAGGTGATCTTTCTGTAGTTGCAGTTTCAGGGCATTTTGAGAAGAAATGTTGGACTCCTTTCTTTTATGCAAGGGACATTTATGCCTGGCTGGTTTGATAAAACCATGTAAAAATGGCTGTGTCAATTTAAAGTCACTGTCTGTTTATTGGTAAGATATAAGAAGAGTGGTCAGTTTGGTGTGTAGAGTAAAGCCTCCATACATTGAATATACATAAACGAATGGGTGTATCCGAAAGGTATCCATATCCTAACCTTGAAAGCTGTGAATGTATTAGATCGCCCAGCAGAGAAGAAGTAAAGTGGTTGGTGGGATTAAGGTTGTTACTCAGCTGATCTTAAACCATGGAGATTCTCCTGGATTATTTGGGTGTGCACGATGTAATTACAAGGTTCCTTCTATGTGGAAGAGATTCAGAAGAAGGGTTAGCATAATGGAGATGGTTTTGTAAGAAACACTCTATTGATCATTGCTGGTTCTGGAGTGGGATGACTACCATAAGCCCAGAAATACGGGAAACTCCTGGAAGCCAGGAAGGTCGAAGAAACAGATAGTTATCTAGAGCCTCCAGAAGGAAACATCATACTACCAATGCCTTGATTTTAGCCCAGGGAGACCTCCAGGACTTAAGAACAGCAAGATCTATACCTGCATTGTTTAGACATTAAGTTTCTGGGAATTTGTTACAGAAACAACAGAAAACCCACACAGTCATCCCTGAACCTCACTGAAACTTTCACCGCCCCAAGTCCCTCTGTGAAACAAAGAACAATGATCAAATACATGATAGTATTGATGATCACATGAGCTTCAGGAATAAATAAGGGCGTGAAAGTTGTTTTGTACTCTAGAGAACATTTTTTTCTTTGTTCTTTCTGGAATCAACCATCTGCCTGTTGGAATTCTACTGGCTTTTATCTGGTGGCAATATTTAATGAGGGCACTTTTCCCCACCTCTCACCAAGGATTGAGCTAATAATCTGGCCAGGCCATCATTTCTATGCCTCTCATTTTACATCCATTGAACAGAAGCAGAACAAAGACTGAATTAAGTCTACCAACCCAAGACAAGCAAACTCAGAGACACCTGAGACCTGCAGCTGGTGGTAGTTCAAGGTTCCACCAGAAAGCCGCCCAAAGGAGTTAAATCAACACAGCTTGTGGTTCAAAGGCTGTTCCTACAGTAAACACCAAGGGAAAAGGATTACAGCTTCCACTGATGTTCACGAGTTCCATTTTACATGAATTTGAAGTAAAGGTAATGCATTCTGGCAGAAAGGTACTGCAGGCTGTAAAACCCACACACCTGAAATCCTAGAGAATTCTGAACATTTGGGACAGAATCTTAAGGACCTGCTGATCTGTAAAATGAGTAGAAGTATGTTAGATCAATGGTAAGACATTTCTGGTGGTGCTCTTTCACCCGAGGCTGTGAATGCCTGTGATGTAAGGGAAGAGTGAGGCAAGAGCAAGAATCCTCCAAGCTAGTATCTATTGTTGCAACAATAAACTCTTTATTAGAATTATAGAAAACTACTATTTATGTTTTGCATAGAAAAATTATAGGTGTGACTGGGTGCAGTGGCTCACGCCTGTAATCCCAGCATTTTGGGAAGCCTAGGCAAGTGGATCGCTTGAGTCCAGGAGTTCAAGACTAGCCTGGGCAACATGATGAAATCCCATCTCTACAGAAAAATATAAAAAAATAATAATAGTGGGTCGTGGTGGCACAGGTCTGTGGTCCCAGCTACTTGGAAAACTGAGGCAGGAGAATCACTTGAGCCCAGGAGGTGGAGGCTGCAGTGAGCTGTGATCATGATCACACCACTGCACTCCAGCCTGGTCAATAGAGTGAGACTCTGTCAAATAAATAAATAAATAAATAAACAAACAAACAAACAAATAAAAGAAAAGAGAAAAAAATAAGAAAATATATAGGTGCAATACTTGTCACTTAAGGTAAATATTTTTAAAATGCATCTATTTTTGAGGCTTTATTTTTTACAGCAGTTTTAGACTCACAGGAAAATCGAGAGGAAGGTGCCCTTGCTCCCACACATACATAGCTTTCCCCATTATCAACATCCCCCACCAGAGCGGTACTTTGATTACACAGTTGTTACAATTGATGACCCTACAAATTGAATTTATTTTTGAGATGGTCCTCATCTTCTTATACTTATTTTCTATAATCTTAATCAAGGGTTGTATGTTAGGTCAGAATCTCTGAAAAACAGTCACGACATGCAACATATTTATTAGGGGGATGCTGTAAGAGATCAGTTTATGCAATTGCTAGCAGGGTAGCTCTCTCCTGGGTACCAACCAATATTCTACAGTGTAGGCTCCTCCCTCTTTCATTCTACTCTTTCTTTTTTTTTTTTTTCTAAATTTCTCTTTGCTCTTCCTTTCTATTCATTTTATCTCTTCTCCCATTTTGTCTGTGTATTAGTTCTTTTTCACGCTGCTGATAAAGACATACCTCAGACTGGGTGATTTATAAAGAAAAAGAGGTTTAATGAACTCATAGTTACACATGGCTGTGGAGGCCTCACAATCATGGTGGAAAGCAAAAGGCACGTCTTACATAGCAGAAGACAAGAAACAATATGAGAACCAAGTGAAAGGGGTTTCCCCTGATAAAACCATCAGATCTCATGAGACTTATTCACTACCATGAGAGCAGTATCGGGGAAACTGCCCCCATGGTTCAATTATCTCCCAACAGTTTCCTCCCACAACATGTGGGAATTAGGGAAGTTTCAATTCAAGATGAGATTTGGGTGAGAACATGACCAAACCATACCAGTATATACGGACAGCCCCATGATAAATCAACATCACCCCCACCATTATCAACATCATTATCACCATCACCATCATCATCACCATCACAATCATCACCACCATCATCACTGTCACTATCATCACCATCATCATTATCACTATCACCATCATCAACATAATGGCCATCAACACCATCACCATCATCACCATTATGATAATCATTTTATTAAACAATTAATCAATATTTTCTATAGTGTATGAGCTTCTTGGTTTTCCTAGTGTTGTATGGATTTGCCACATGGCAGCTCATGAAACTTTATATGCAAACCTTAAAGCCTTTGTGCTGAACACATTTCCATGTGTTTTGAAGCAAACTGCTCATCTGAAGTACAGAACCCCACAGTATTCCTTGAGTGAACTGCCAAGAACCTAGAGAATTTTTCTGTCTCCACTACTTCTGATATTTGCAGACTTTTGGGTAATTTTTTCCCTTTTAAGTTGACTTTGTTATTGTAAAGTCTGCCTGAGAACCTAAGAGAATAGTAGACTTGAGTTGCAGTAAAAGGTCTACCTGAGTACACATATTTGTGAGGTGAATAGGTTTTAGGGACTCCCAAAGAGTGGACTCATTTATACTGTTGTAACAATTTCATTATACAGTTGATTCTTGAACAACATGGCGGTTAGGAGCACAGCCCCTCTGTGCAGTTAAAAATCCACATATAACTTTTGACTCCTCAAACATTTAACTACTAATAGCCTACTGTTGACCAGAGCCTTACTGAAAAGGAAAACAGTTGATTAACACATATTTTTATGCTATATGTATTATATATTGTGTTCTGAAAAGAACGTAAGCTAGAGAAAAGTCTTTAAGTGGAAGTGAATCATCCGAAAAGTCTTCATCCTCATCATCTTCAGGTTGAGCAAGCTGAGGAGGAGGAAGAGGAGGGTTTGGTCGTGCTGTCTCTGGGGTAGTAGAAGTGGAAGAAAATCTGTATGTATGTATACCTATGCAATTCAAACCTGTTTTGTTCAAGGGTCAATTGTATCTCCAATGTATGCATAATATTTTCTTTGGCAGGAAGGAGTGACTCCTCACAGCATAATGTTTTAGAATGTCAAAGTATATTGTTTCTTGCTCTGCCAGTGATGATTTCCTCAAAGTTTGAGCTGTTCATTTGATGCCACTTACATTTTTCACATAAGTATCCAGTAAGAAAATAGCATTCCCAGTCACTGGGCTTTCTGATGCTCGCTCAACAATGAATATTTCCTTAACTAAAGGGATATTTTCTTAATTTGTCATTTAATCTGCAATGTATAAGCTTGCACTGAAATTGGCACAATTCATGGCTATTTTCTAACTGTGGATTTTGTGAAGTGTACAGTTTCTGTTTTTTTCTGATAGATCATAAATATGTGTGGAATTTTTGCAAATTATGCTTTGAAATTAGTTTTTAGTATACAGAAGAGGGCACTAAAGTAAATCAACAAATCTAGCTTTTAGGCACCAACTTGGCCATTGAGGATGCATGGAAACTCTTAGGGTGCTATATTAATATTGGGGAAAATAAGAGGTTTAAATAGCTGTAAATTCTGGCATTTGAATTAATATTCATCGTAGTTGAATGCAATATCTACCATGAGGCTCAAGATGTACTCATTAGGATCATCCATCTTCTTTACACCTTCAAACTTGAAGCAATATCTAAGTCACGAGGAAACAAATTGCCATCATAAACACAGTAAAAACTTTTGAATACTGCAGATGTAAATATTGAATACAAATTAGCCAGGATGAGCTCTATAACTTCAGGACTTACATCATCTCTCGCAATATCTAGTACTTCAGAGGTGTAAAAAAGCTAATATTGGCCCGGCGTGATGGCTCACGCCTGCAATCCCAGCACTTTGGGAGGCCAAGTCCGGTGGATCACTTGAGGTCAGGCGTACGAGACCAGCCTTGCCAATGTGGTGAAACTCCATCTCTACTAAAATTACAAAAATTAGCTGGGCGTGGTGGCACATGCCTATAGTCCCCGCTACAGAACTGTGAGTCCATTAAACCTCTTTTCTTCATACATTACTCAGTCTCAGGTAGTTCTTGATAGCAGTGGGAAACGAATTAATACCGAAAACTTCTCACAACAAGCATGACTAGGAGGACTCAGGAATCTTCTAATCATGGCAGAAGGCGAAAGGGAAGCAAGCACCTTCTTCTCGTGGTGGCAGGAGGAGAGAGTGAAGTGTGAAGTGCCACACACTTTTGAGTCATCAGATCTCATAAGAACTCACTCACTGTCACGAGAGCAGCAAGGGGGAAATCCATCCCCAATCCAGTCACCTCCCACCAGGGCCCTCCTCCAGTTGGACGTGAGATTTGGGCAGGGACACAAATCCACATCACATCGTTTTCTTTCCTTTGTATTCACAGCTTTAAGGAAACAAAAAAAGACAAAGATTAGCTATGGCTAGCAGCCCCCACACCCAGGACATGAGATATGGATACCGCCAAGTTTTCTGTCCACTCCCCTAGTCACAAGAGAGTGGAAACACTAACCTACCCAGGCAGGCTGACCAGTGTTCCGCAATAAAGAATGATCAGTGTGCTGGAATTGCCCAATATGTGAGGGAAGCACAGCAGCCTGTAAAAGTGCATCTATCAGCTGTAAAGGCTGAAATCGAATAAACAGAAGATTACAGAAAACAGACAAGATGTAGACTCCCATTCCCCAAGGGTCATTGATAGAAGAAAAATTCCTACTCAACAGAAATGCACAGAGAACAGAGGCAAAAAATTATTACAAATAGAGAAAACAGTATTTGTTCAGAACTCAGTTTTTTAAGTCAAGGCATAGATACTTATGAAAAGAATAAATTTCTCATCCATTTTTTTTCTTTTCTGAGATGAAGTGTCACTCTGTTGCCCAGGCTGGAGCGCAGTGGAGCAATCTCGGCTCACTGGAGCAATCTCAGCTCACTGAAACCTCCACCTCTGGGATTCGAGTGATTCTCCTGCCTCAGCCTCCTGAGTAGCTGGGGTTGCAGGTGCCTGCCACCACACCCGGCTAATTCTTTTGCATTTTTAGTAGAGACAGGATTTCACCATGCTGGCCAGGCTGGTGTCAAACTCCTAACCTCAAGTGATCCACTTGCCTAGGCCTCCCAAAGTGCTGGGATTACAGGCATAAGCCACTGCACCCGGCCAAATTTCTCATCAATTTTTGAAATATTTCTTTTGCCTCACTGTCCTGGCCAGAACTTCTAATACTATGTTCAATAATAGTGGCGAGAGAGGGCATCCTTGTCTTGTGCCGGTTTTCAAAGGGAATGCTTCCAGCTTTTGCCCATTCAGGATGATGCTGGCTGTGGGTTTGTCATAAATAGCTCTGTTTTGAGATATGTTCCGTCAATAGTCTGCCCTTTGCTCATTTAGTCTTGAATGGTATATGCATGAAAATAATAAAATATCTTATCAACTGAACCACGAATATTGAATTTTCTGGGAATATTTTGTGCATGATTAATCAGTGTCGAAGAAACCAAGTGTTCATGTAGCTCCAAATATCAGAAAAATATCAAGAATAACTTGATAGGAATGTATGTTTTCTCATATACCAAGTAGCCTAAAATAAGGAGTCCAGAGCAGATACAGATGCTTAAACTTGCCCATTGCAAGGTTCATGCTCTTTGTGGCCCTTTATCCTGCTATCCTTAGACTACTGGATTTTGTCTTTATACTGACTGCTTAATGCCTACAAAGTGTCTGCTGTGTCTTCAGGTGTCATGACCATATTCCAGGCAGAAAAGAAGGAGAGGGGGACAAAAATAAATGTAGTTATGCTATTGCCTTTATGAACCACCGAGTTGCCAATAGGCCAAAGAAGTGGGCTTTTTGGCTTTTCTAGCCTCTATAATGGGGGCAGCTAAGAAAGAATAGGGATTGAGAGGAATTCATCTAGTCAGCCTCAAAAGAATCATGTCAGTTCAGCATCATCCTCTTTACCATTACAAGAATTAGCTGATGTTAAAAAATTCAGTTTCTTCTGTGGGATATTATAATTTTTGCTTGAAACAAAGTGGCTCACTTTTCAGTGTTACTATTACTGAGAGTGAATTCAATCCATATGGCCTTTTATAAAAACAACAACCTTATTAAGACAATCTGCAAGAAATTAAAATTCGCCCTTCTAAAATGTACAGCTTAGCATTTTTGTATATTCCCTTTGCTGTGCAACCACCAACATAATTTAATCCCCTAATATTTTCATTACTCCAGAGGATACCCCATACCTAATAGGTCCCTATTTCTCCTTCCTCCCAGTCTCTGGAAATCAGTAGTATACTTTCTGGCTTAATAGGTTTGCATAGTTTACAGATTTTGAATTAATAGAATCATACAATATGTGGCCTTTTGTGTCTGACTTTTTCACGGAACACAACGTTTTCAAAGTCCATCCATATTTTAGCATGAATCAATTTGTCATCCCCTTTTCTTACTGAATAATGCTTTATTATGCAGTGTGGAATATGGATACATCGTATTTTATTTATCCCTGTATCAGTTGGTTGACATATGCTTTGTTTTCTCTTTCTAGCTCTTATGAATACTGCTGCTTGAACATTTACATAGGTGTTTTTATGTGGACATACATTTTCATTGTCTTGTGTCTGTGTCTAGGAGAGGAATGGATGGGTCATGGGTAACTGCATGTCTAACATTTGGAGGAAGAGACAAGCTGCTTTTTAAAGCGGCTGCCCCATGTTACTTTCTTCTCAGCGGTGTATCAGGACTTCAATTTCTGCACATCCGTGTCAACACTTGTTAAGGACCGTCTATTTAATTTTAGCCACCCTCGGTGTGAAGTGTGACCTCCTTGTGGTTTTGATTTGCTTTTCCCAAACGACTAATGATGCTTCCATGTGTTTAGTGGCTATCTTAATATCTTCTGTGGAGAAATGTCTATTTAAATACTTTGCTTATTTTTTTTTAATACAACTGTTTGTCTTTCTCTTGCTGAGTGCATATTCTTTTAAAGTTTCTTTGGAGGAAGTGCTTACTGGCTTGAGCAGATGGAGAAAAATAACTTGATGGGTGTAAATTAAATATGAATACCTGAAAGATGCTTGTAAACTACACCTGCATCTCCCTTCCCAGCCAGGATGAATTATTTTGTAACATCAATTAACTTTTCCTTCTGCTTTATTATGTTTATATTCTGCATTTCTATATTGTGTTAGAAATGTTCAATGTCATTCAAAAGTTATTTTAATTAACAAGAAATAGCAATAGTGTGTCTTTGGTCTTTTCTTCATAGGGATGAGAAAATGGAAGGGTTATCCTTGTTTCTGCCACATAAACATTCCCAGAACTTTACACATGCCAAGTTTCTAAATGAAATCTTGCTTTACTCTCCTGTATGCTGAAATTTAAGACCAACTTTCCTCATTCCGCCTTCTGTGGTAAGCTGAAAGAAACCGCCCTCTTCCACCTCCTTAACATCTTATTTTTGTGCTAAACGCTAGGGATGACATTTGTGATAGCTATAGAGAGAGCCCACTGAAATATAAATGAGAACAGAGTCTCTTTCGCTATTTAATGGGTAAGACCAAGCTTAGCGTACTCACCGTAATTCAGTTCTATATTATTCTCATGTAGTTGGTTGATTTGAGCTTGTTATTGCAGTAATGAACAAGAGACGTAGAACATCAAAGGAAGAAAGGAGAGCGTTTAATGTTTTATTTAGTGCTATCCCCGACCTGAGTAGGTTTTGATTAGGGAAGCAAAATTACTATTTGCGTAAGTTGGTTCCAGAATTTATTTATAACCCCATCAATGGATGACACCTCTTGTTGATTGAAAAGATCTAATTAATGGTAATTTTATTAGAGGAAGATTGTGAATTGCTGATTTATACTCTAGGGTAGCTTCTTCCTGACAACAATAGCAGCTATATCAACTGAGCCCCTTCTAATGTGTTCCCATATACGACTCAATCACTCTCCCACAAGATGCACATCCAGTGGTAGGGACCCTATTACTTTTTTCTAGCATCAAAACTATCCTGATGCATCCCTCAATTTGTCAAGAGCAACAGAAACAGGCACCGCAGGAAAGGGCAGGAAGGTCTCTCCTGCCTACCAGAATTCAACAAGGCTGCATTTAGAGACAAGGGGACCTCGAAGTTAGCGTTTGGCATATGCAGGTGGTCTGCACAGTGAGCCAAATAGGACAGAAACGAGAAAGGAAATGCAAGAGACTCAGATGTTGCAGCCAAATTATGGGACAAAGTTTTGATCCTTGAAACCTATTCCC
Source organism: Piliocolobus tephrosceles (assembly GCF_002776525.5). Classification (NCBI taxonomy): domain Eukaryota; kingdom Metazoa; phylum Chordata; class Mammalia; order Primates; family Cercopithecidae; genus Piliocolobus; species Piliocolobus tephrosceles. Next base: position 18,073,391 of record NC_045456.1, on the reverse strand, counting down.
TAATTCTTATTTACTCTCTTCAATGATTAAGTGCTTGACTTTATTTTTCCAAACCCATTTTTGTAGCCAACCGCCCAGCTAAACCTGAGATTCTACCTGTTCCCCTGCAACCTAGTTGTTTTCTAGGACTGCGTCAGGAACTTGTGACCTAAGGCAATACATTTAGTATCTCATGGTTTCCGTGTGTTGGGAGTCTAGGCATGGTTTAGCTGGCTCATCTGCCTCAGGCTCTCTCAGAAGGCTGCCCTCAATATGAGACACACAGCTAAAGTGTCATCTGAGGACAGGGAACAATCCCCTTGCAAACTTATTTGGGAGCTTCAGCTGATCTCCCCACAGACTGTCTTATCTTCTCCCCTCACCTTCTTCCCTCTGCATAGCTTTGAGCAGCTCTGTTGATATATGCCTTAGGTCACTATTCTGTTTAAATCACTAGTTTCCCAGTGGACTTAAAATAATCCATCAATCTCTCACCAGGATGATAAGGTCATTGTCTTGGCTCAGCTTTGCAACTTCACCTTTTAAGCTACCATCCCCTCCACATTCCAGCCCATGGAAACATCCTTTGATTCCCATAAAGGTCCTGGCCAACCCTAATGGGTCCTCTTCTATCTGAACATTTCCTTCCCCCCTACAATGTGGGTTTCTTCTCAGCCTTTAGGATTCAGCTCCAATGTCACTTTTTCCTGGACAATCCCTTTTCAAGTCTGCATTATGAAACCCTGTGCAATTAAAAATCCTTACCAGTTTGAAGCTACCTCTTTGTTTCCTTTTCTGATTGTTCACATTCTTTTTTTTTTTTTTTTTTTTTTTTTTTTTTTTTTTTTTTTACAGGGTCTCACTCTTTCACCAGGCTGGAGTGCAGTCGCACAATCTCAGCTCACTGCAACCTCCGCCTCCCGGGTTCAAGTGACCCTTCCACCTCAGCCTCCTATATAGCTGGGACCACAGGCACACACCATCATACCCACCTAATGTTTGTATTTTTAGTAGAAATTAAGTTTCACCATGTTGGCCAGGCTGGCCTCGAGCTCCTGACCTCAGGTGACCCGCCCGCCTTGGCCTCCCAAAGTGCTGAGATTACAGGCATGAGCCACCGTGCCCAGCCTATAAGCTCTTCTTCTGTTTAACACTGTGTGTGTTCCACAAGCTTGGAAGGAGCCAGGCATGTAAACATCACTAAATAAACAACCCTTGGTGAGACCAAGTTTAAGAAAACAAACATCTGAACAAATCATTTGATGCTTCACGATGTCAGTCCCTTAGCTTTAAAATCAGTACCTCTTTAAAGAACTACAAGTGTCAACATATTCCAACTTAGGATAAAATTTTTTGCTGACATCAAACAATAAATTTCAAGGTGAAATAGAATTTCAAATGAAATTTCCAATGAGAAATGTAATAGAGACTACATCAGCATCAGAGCTTTTACTGGACGTGATCTTCTGTGTGACACAAAACAGACAAATCCATCAAAAAGTGGGCTAAGTACATGAGTAGACAGTTCTCAAAAGAAGATATACAAATGGCCAGCAAACATATGAAAACATGCTCAACACCCTAGTGATCAGGGAAATGCAAAATCAAAACCACACACCTTACTCTTGCAAGAATGGCCATAATGATAACAAAAAAATAATAGATGTTGGCATGAATGCGGTGAAAACGGCACAGTTTTACACTGTTGGTTGGAATGTAATCCAGAACAATCCCTATGGAAAACAGTGTGGAGATTCCTTTAAGAGCTAAAAGTAGATTTACCATTTGATCTAGCAACCCCACTCCTGGGTATCTACTCAGAGGAAAAGAAGTCATCACACGAAAAAGATACTTGCACATGTATGTTTACAGCAGCACAATTTGCAATTCCAAAAATATGAAACCAGCCCAAATGCCCTTCAATCAATGAGTGGATAAAGAAAGTGTGATACATATATATGCACCATGAAATACTACTCAGACATAAAAAGGAACAAAATAATGAAATAATGGTGTTTGCAGCAACTTGGATGAAATTGGAGACCATTATTCTAAGTGAAGTAACTCAAGAATGGAAAACCAAATATCATATGTTCCCACTCATAAGTGGAAGCTCAGATATGAGGATGCAAAGACATAGGAATGATACAGTGGGCTTCACTGGTGGCTCATGTCTGTAATCCCAGCACTTTGGGAGGCTAAAGTCAGCGGATCACTTGAGGTCAGGAGTTTGAGAGCAGCCTGGCCACCATGGTGAAACCCCGTCTCTACTAAAGACACAAAAATTAGCCAGGTTTGGTGGTGTGCATCTGTAGTCTCAGCTACTCGGGAGACAGAGGCAGGAGGATCACTTAAACCTGGGAGGTGGAGGTTGCAGTGAGCCAAGATCTTGTCACTGCACTCCAGCCTGGTAGACAGAGTGAGACTCTTTCTCAAAAAAAAAAAAAAAAAAAAAAAAAATGGATTTTTGAGACTCAAGGGAAAGGGCGGGAGGTGGATGGTGAGGGATAAAAGACTACACATTGGGTAGAGTGTACACTGCTCGGGTGGTGGGTGCACCAAAATCTCAGAAATCACCACTAAAGAACTTAATTGTGTAACCAAACACCACCTGTTCCCCAAAAACCTATTGAAATTTGAAAAATAAAATAAAATAAAATACATTCTCTGTAAAAAACCAAACAAACAAGCAAAACCAGACATGTTCCAATTCAGGGTCTCCTAGGCTATAAAGAGCTCAAGTTGAGAATCATATATTTGTGTATGCCTCTTCCCATCATTTTGAAATGACTATCATGTTTTCCCAGAACCGAGTTTGCCAGCACTAAACATAATCATTCTCCGATCACTGTACAACATAGGGGAAATTGTTCTAGTTTGAGATGTTGAGATTTTCCAGTGAAATATTTTGGAATTTTTCCTCCCCATTCTTCCCGGAGGACCTACTATGAATCCAAGGATATTAACAAAATATATATTCATATACTGGTGTCAAAGGTTCTATTTCCCTGCTGATTGACAGTAAAATCCAGGTTGGACTGGCGCTTCTGTTTCCTCCGGGAAGTGGAATGGAAATAACTGTTCATGGAGCTGGAAGGAATTCTACAAATCCATAGACTCTTCCTCTTGAAAGTAAGCTCACCTGTCATGCAGCTCTACGCGCATACGCATGGCAGTGCGAAGTGCCTTAATTGGGTTTTCAGGAAGATAGATAGGAAGTCATGCCACTTGGGTTGTCACTTCTTATTTCAACACACTCCCTACTCACACCCTCCATTATCCATTCAGCCTTCCCCATTTCCACCTGAAATGCTTGCTGCCTCTCCTGACGCAGAGCGGATAGCTCCATCTACTGGGACACTCGTGTTGCTTCATGGAACGTGGCGGCATTTATTTTATTTCTGTTGTTTTATTTTCTGTTATTTTATTTCTCTGCTGCAATACTTCTTTCCGATTATAATATGAATGGACATGCGGTAAATAAATAGGGATACCTAAATCTATTTATAGTATTCATATCATGTATATGATATTCTTTTTTAAATTTTAATTTTAAGTTCTGTGGTACATGTATTAATGATATGCTAATCCTAAAGCCCTACGAGGGCAAAGAGGAAGAAAGTAAGTCATTTATTCATGATTAAACAGCTGGTAAGGGTGGGACGGTGGCATTCACATCAGGCTGGCTTCAGATGTGAAGCTTTTTCACCTATCACAAAATGTGTACTTTGCTTATACTGACACACTTTTCAAAGGCTCCTCATAAACTTCATATAAAGCATCTTTAATGCTTTAGGAAAACATACTCCACGTGTGTATAATAGGTTACACTACAGTGAATATATCTTAAGGCTTCCTACTGATCAAGAAAATTGGGGAAAAATCCAGTAACTGTGTTCCATAAAACTCTAGGAAAATTGTATGTTCTATTGTCTATTGTAGATACCTCAGGGACTACTCATTAACACATTGATTTTGGTTTACTTATGGCAGAAAAATGTTCTATTATAGAGTCAGATTTTAGTACAATTAATCTTAGCAGCATATTCAGTTTGTGTCATTGGTGAGATTATGTTACTTATACATACACACACACATGCATGTGTGTGTGTCTGTGTGTGTGACACACATACTATATATTTATAGTATTTATTTTACACAAACACATCCTTAGCCATACATAATATACTCCTTCAAGTATGCATGTGTGCATAAAATCTTAGGCAATAAAAATAATATCTAAAGTAGAAAGTGGAAGTTGTTCATCGGTTTTTCTTTCAAGAGACAATATAGATGTAAGTGTAACTGCATTGTGGCAAATCGACAATATATACTATATATGCATAGCATATTTAGATACTGTGTATGTAGACTATATGTAGTATATTTAGACACTATATATAAAGTGTATATAGTATATTTAGATACTATATACTATATATAGTATATATATTTATATGGGATGTATATATTTATATAGTATATATTGTATATAGTATATACACTTTTACTATACATATAGTATATATATTTTTTACATTTGCAAGTAATGGCTCTTATGAAGCTGGGAGAATAACATGAACATGAAGAGTTTGCTACATGGGTGTGAACTAATGACTTTGATAGAGGCAGAGTGCCATCATTCATGTCACTAGATAGGCCAAAAAGATGCTAGTATTAAAAGACTAGTCACACATCCCAAGTATCCTCATTTTCCTTATTAGTGTAGGCTTACTCTACTTTGAAATGAACAACGTCAACAGATGAATGACTAAAGAAAATGTGGTATATCTACACAATGGAACACTATCCCGACTTTAAAGAGAAGGAAATCCTGTCATTTTCGAGAACATGCATGAACATACAGGGTGTTATGCTGAGTGAAATAATCCAGACACAGAAAGACAGACACTGCATGATCTCACTTATATGTGGAGTCTATGAAAAAGCCCAACTCATAGAAACATAGAATAGAGTGGTGCTTACTGGGGACATGGATAAGAGGAATGGGGTGGTATAAATCCAAGGATACGAAATTTCAGCTAGACAGGAGGGATAAATAGTAAGTTTTGGGGTGAGAGATATGCTTATGAGCTTGGATCAATGAGTCCACACTGAATGCATATATCACAACATTGCTTTATACCCCATAAATGGATATGAATATTATCTGTCAGTGTACAATTAAAACATAGGAGAATCTGGGTGCAAGGTATACGGGAACAATCTGTACTACCTTTGCAACTTTTCTGTCAATCTAAAAGTATTCTAAACAAGAAGTTTAATTTTTAAAAGTTAAAAAAGGAAAAAGATTGTGCTTCTAATTCCCTGAGATTGTGCTTATCAAAGATTATCCAAGAAATCCCAAAGAAAGTAAAGGTTCATTTTGAAATATCGTTTGTGGCATTTGCAGAGTCAGTCAGAACAAATATGCAATCGTGTTTCAAAAGAAAAGTTCGTATGCTCTAGAGAGCTTTATGTATAATTATTTTTGAGTGTATGTGTGTGTATATACATAGGTACACTGGGTATGTATGCATACAATATGTATCTATATATATTATACACAATATATAAGTTTTTTCTCACACACATGCATGCAGACACACAAACACACATGCACATATGACAGCCAATACAAGACTAGAATGCTATGTTATATGACCTTTTGCTTTACTCACTATTACACATGAATATATGTTAAGGCTTCTTACTGATAAAAACTTGAACAAATTCCAGTAACTTTGTGTTCCATAAAACTCTTGGAAAATTACCATAATGATATATTTCTCAATGTCATCTCTTCATCTTCCCAGGGAGATTATAAGGATGTTTATCGGGAAGAGGAAGAAATAGTAGAGAAGTGCAGAAGGGAGAAAGAAAGAAGAAAGAGGGAAGGACATCTTGCTCTCCACACCAAGCTAGTAAAAAATATAATTCTCAAAGTGGATAGAAATATTTTTGTCTATCCACATCACGATGTGGCCTTGATGGTAACTTGGAAATTGACCAAGAAAGTGAATTTGGGTGATGAGTTACCTTGTCTCCAGGCAGTCTCCGTTTCCTCATTAAAAAGAAAATGCATAAAATAAAATACCACAAAGTATAGGGTCAGCCTGCCAAATGGAGCTGGGTTACAAACTTCTTGACTCAATAATTAGGGAAGAACAAAGTCAGTCTCCTCATCAGGTATGTCAGCAGAGTGCATGACTGGCTTTTAAATTTTTAATTTTTATTTTGGGGGAATGATTATGGGGATGAAACTTCAGTGGTTTTTCTTTCCTTCCCTCAAGGCCATGCGCATCGTGTCTGAGATTCCCACCTCCCCACTACCCTGAGTTTACCCTTATTTGGTTTATCTCCTCCTCTAAATTTAGTCCAGTATAGTCTTCTAAACTTTCTCTGTTCCCTGTTTCCTTACGGTGCATCTGCACTCTAGATGTGCATCAGGCAGTTCCTCTCCTCCTACGGGACAGTTTCCTACTGTGCATCAGGCAGTTTCTTTCCTCCTACGGGACAGAAACAAGGCATGCTCTTCTATTTCTGTTTTATTCCCACAGGCCCTAGTTGTGTGCTTGCTGTAAAGATGCCAAATGAACAAAGATAATTACTTTTTTAAAAAAATTCTGCCAACGTGTTAAGCAGAGTTCCTAGAAGTCAGCAGCATAGAGTTAATGGCACCTCCTTTCTTCAAATATTACTTAAAAGCAGACTTGAAAATGAATCAGATGACCCTGGATCCTTTGAGATTTTTTATGAGTTGATGACAGATTCTCAAATCTGCAATTTTGTTGTATGTTTAACTGGACCACATGGTGCAAGCTGGCCAAACGCTCTCCCTGGTGAGCAGATAAGCATACAGAGATTGGGGGTCTACTGTAGGGTAACTTGAGCTTCCACTGCTAGTGGAGGAGAATAACCCAAGCTAGCTGATTCTGGTCCTTGGCAAGCAGATGTTTTGCTACTATTTAGATGCAGGCTTTACAGGTGAATGTAACAAAGCCCTTTAGCACAGTGCTGCAAGCCTTTCCCCTCCCAGGTTGAGCATGGATTTATTCCCACTGTTGACAAAGGAAGACTTTACCTACACTTATTTATTTTTTATTATCAATGTATGATCGGGTAGTAACAATATATGACCTCAAATATGCTGCCTTTATTTACAGTTCTTCCAGAAAATGCCTTATCACTTATTCCTTACCAGACTCATCTTAGGAAAGACCAGCTATTAATATCATCATCCGTTCCACCAAGAAACGATGCATTTATGCTTCATGTTTTAGGCCGCAAAGTAGTTTCCTCAATTAGCTCAATCCTAAATAAAGGGTCATTGAGGAGCTGCTATGAGATGCATTTTCTCCCCTTTCCCCATTGGGCACAGTACAGATCTCATGGTGTTTGTATTCCCTACAAAGTGGGCAGGCTAGCAGCTGGTTTTAGATTCAGATAATGCATAATACAAGTAGGCATTCTGCATAAACACTTCCCATTTAGAAACTATAATTTCCACTGATCTTTTTCTATTGTTGTCTTTGCAATGGGCTGGCAACAAATAGAAATATTTTTCACTTGCACCTAAGAGGTGTTTGTTCAGAACTCAAACCACATTAAGCTTTCTGTTGGGTGCTGCTCTTTTCAGAGTGCTGCTGACATATGTTCATTCCAATAAATTAACTGTCCGCTCCAATCCGAATCAGCTGGTTGAAAGAAGCTACCTTGCTGTTTTTAAACTGGTCTTGCTATTAGAAGAAAACAGGCGGGAACTTCCTTGCCTTCATGTCATTTTGACCCTCCATTGGTCTTAGGGAGCAATCACTGAAACCAGCTGCAGAATTGGGTTAATAATGAAGTGTCAAGTAACTTCTCAGGTGATTTTGTTATTGCAGTTCGGAAATAAACATAAGGAAGCTTATCCCAAATGGGATGTGTAATAGGCTGAAGAAATTGATCTGAAGCCCAGTGGGGAAAGATGTACGTGTGATGTTCATGGAATTAGAATATTGAGTGAGACTTATTTAAAGGAAAACTGGTTTAAAGAAGATTTGTTGAAAGGAAAATGTGCTACGTGGACGGACGAGATGGAATACTCCTATCATTCACTTATTTCTAATTTCTCCTCTCATGTGCCTTTCAACAGAGCTAATGATATTCTTGATAAAGTGCTTCAACACTTGCAGCAACAGGGATAAAATATAGGGGGAAGAGAAGAGTTGTAAAATCTACGAACATCCAACCAGCTCTTGAGTCATGAATAACTTTTGTGTCGATACTGATGGCTTATCCTGGATTTTTGATTGCAAGGAAAAGAGACTCATCAGACAAAGGTTGCTATGCAGACAATGTGCTCCTGTAACGGGGAATTTTAGGACAACCTGGAATCCTCCCTTCCCAGAGAGAACCCTCTTTCTGCGTTTCCCTTCCTCTTCCTCTCTGGGGAATACAGTTTCTTCCAGATCATGTTGTCTTGCCTTTCACTTGGTCCTGCCTCTACAGTGCTTCCCAATTTCACATTGTCAAATGTCTCTGCCTTCGTCTACACTTTAAACATGCCCATTCTGATTTCCCTTTTTATTTTTATGGTGGGAAGCTGTCACTGAGCTATATTATTATCATCATAATAATCACCATAATCACTTCTACTATTATTATTATTTTGTAAGGAAAACATTGAGTTTTTCTTGCTGAGTAGCCCACAGACTATACCAATGTAGAAGAAAATGAGAAAAAGGCCAGCCACGGTGGTTCACACCTGTAATCCCTGCACTTTGTGAGTCCAAAGTGGGTGGATCACTTGAGGTCAGGAGTTCAAGACCAGCCTGGCCAACATGGTGAAAACCCATCTCTGCTAAAAAATACAAAAATTAGCCAGGCATGGTGGCGTGTCCCTGTAATCACAGCTACTCACGAGGCTGAAACGGGAGAATCCCTTGAATGAGGGAGGTGGAGGTTGCAGTGAGCCAAGATTGCACCACTGCACTCCAGCCTGGGCAACAGAATGAGACTTAGTCTAAAAAAAGAAGAAAAAAAGGAAAGAAAATGAGGGAAAAATGGGGTTTAATATTATACACTAAACCTAAGAAAGGAAACTACTAAACCTAAGAAAGGAAAAAAAAGTTAAAATGCAAAAAATGCCTCTATATTAAGACAGGAAATAAGATCAATAACTTAAAAAGGGTATAAAATTGAACTACTATCCCAAGTCCTATCAATTCAGGACAACTGCTACAGGGTACAATTCTGTGAACATTTGCCCATCTATGAAGAATAAAACTAGGATAGGCTCAAACTGCACACTATTTATTTGTTAAAGGGATTACTGTAGTATCTGTTTATAGTAATTATATGGTGGGTTAGTATACCAAAAGTCAAATTTATGCCACTATTTAATAGAAATATTGCATTATGTGGTGCTGATATTTTTGTCAATTTAAATAGGCCATAAAACATGGTAAATGAGAGAATTAAATAAAAGGCTTTCTATGGTATCTTGGACTAGACAACAAGACGATAATCCATATGTTCTAGAAGTTTTGGCTGCAGGGTGAATGCTCATTCTATTAAATTAGCTTTCATGGAAATCCAAGGGGTTAAAGCTCTGCAGAGGACAAGGTAACTGTGAGATTTCGTTTACGTGGCTCACAAGTGAATGCCATGTTTCCTCTGAATTGTTTTTATAGTAAACACCTACACAAATAGCGTAATTTTGAAGTTGAAGCCCATTGCTTCAAAATGAGAGAAGTCAAAACCATGCATTCCTCTTATTAGCTTAATATTGGAATAATATTTCCAGGGTCCATTTTAGACAATAACTGTCAGCTTACTCTTATTTTTTAAAAAGGAAATATTAGTATTTTTTCTCCAGCATACATGGATCATAAAAGACTCACATAATTTGGAGTATTTTTATGCAGACATGCTACAAATTCTTATTTTCCTTGGTCACTCAAATAATTAATTGAAAATACAAAATGTTAGCCCTCCATATTACAAACTATTTTATATATACCCCTAAATTAAGGGAGACACATCTTAAAACATTAGTTTGTACCTTGTTTCTGCTAGTGCGTAAGATACACTTAATTGAGTTTGAAAAACAATTCCCTGGGATGGAAGAACAAAGTTAAAACTTGTTATATAATGGGTTCCACTTAGGTTTATAAGAAAATTGTGGCTAAAGGGTATAAACAGTGACCGTGTATCCTGCTAAATTTCTTTTTCTCTCAGGAGCAAGCCAGTATATAGAAATTTAGATTTCAGAGGTGGGGAAGGACAGGATGAAAAATACTGCACATTTAAAACTTAAGTATATGAAATACTCACACTTACATGTATTCTTACTTAAATATTTGGTAGATCTTTAAGGTGGAATCACTCTTCCTAAATGACAACATTAAACCAAAGTGGTTGGGTTTGGAGGTGGGGCTCTGCCCTGGGTCTGCTGCTGAATGTTCTTCTAATGGTATTTTAGGACAGAGGAAGGAGACTATGAAGCAGTCAAGTAGGGAGATAACGGCTTCTCCCATTGCCCAAGTCTGGAGAAAAGGGGTTTTGCCTGTGGTCTGATGGGGATGACACAATGCATTGGGGATGGTGGGGTGATGATAATAGTCACATATTTCGCAAAGTGTGTGCACTGGTCACACCGGTTAGGCAGTCCATGGACATCATTGGCTAGGAGCAGGTGTCCTGAGGTTTCATCTCATTCAAAGAGTGCTGCTTTTGAAAGCCATTCCTGTTGAATGCATTTTGGGATACATTCTGTAGTAATCCAAGCCTGCTTTCTCCTATGCTAAGCATTATTCACAATGTTTCCGTACACATCTGCATCTCCTTTGTGCTGTCTAACCTTAATCTTCCAAGTTCCATGCACTCTCTTTTTTTTTTTTTTATATAAATCCGTGTGTTTATTTATTTATTTATTTTTTTTTTTTTTGAGACGGAGTCTCGCTCTGTCTCCCGGGCTGGAGTGCAGTGGCCGGATCTCAGCTCACTACAAGCTCCGCCTCCCGGGTTCACGCCATTCTCCTGCCTCAGCCTCCCGAGTAGCTGGGACTACAGATGCCCGCCACCTCGCCCGGCTAGTTTTTTGTATTTTTTAGTAGAGACGGGGTTTCACCGGGTTAGCCAGGATGGTCTCGATCTCCTGACCTCGTGATCCGCCCATCTCGGCCTCCCAAAGTGCTGGGATTACAGGCTTGAGCCACCGCGCCCGGCTCCATGCACTCTCTTTGTGCATTCAGATGAGATGCAGGCACAACGAGGGTTTTAAAGTGCCATTTCAGCAAAAATGAGCACAAAGAAAAACAAATCACAAGTAAAGTAAAATCACAGGTAAAACTGAGAAACTGTGTCTTAAACAGGCACTCTACAACATCTATAAGCACTCTGAATCTATTCTGTGTTTATGAGTGTGTATGTGTGTGTCTGTGTGTGTACATGACGAGTTTTAAGATTTAAAGCTATCATTGTTCTCAAGACACGGAGAGATTATAGTGATTTTTTTTTCTTCCCCAAAATGTCTACAGGGAGGCATATATTTCTCCAATAACCGTGTGTGTTAGAGGATAGTTGACAAGCAAATGCTTTTAAAAGCAAAACGATATGATTGCGAACACTAGATATTTTATGTTCTAAGACTGCAACCTTGAGCAATTCGTTTAATCTTCTGTACCCTAGTTTCCTCATATGAAAAATGAGGCGGTCTACACCCTGGGACTGGTAAAAGGATTAAATGGTTAATGCATATAACCTATGCAGAACAACACATTTTGATGATCATTTGAAAGTTTTAAAACAAGTCATTGCTCTGTAAATGGTTGACTCAATGCTTTTAGAAAATCTCTTAAGCATTTGTTTCAAAAGTTTGTCTGTATGTAATGCATATCCTTATGAGTTGTTATGTTCTTTTCTATTATTATAATTTGAAAACTGTAATTGCTCTACTAGAAGTAACACCTGAAACCCAATAACACAGGCAGCCCAATCATGTTAGTTTGAAAGCTGTGTTCATAATGTATATCCTCGTAGAAAGAGATGTTGCATAAAAATGAAGCATAATAATGGTTGTAATATTCAAAATTAGGTACCGTTTGATTTCTCAGTTTTTATGGGAATTTTTAGGGTTCTATTTTAGGGTGCCAGAAATACATCTCCCCATTTACTTTCTTCTGAGTCCAAGGCCCTGTGTTTAGGGCCTGGGGCTGAGAAAGATTTTTCTTTTGGGTATCCTTCCAGCTGTGGCTGTTGGCAATTCGTCTTAGTCTCCAAAGACTCCCTCTCCAGCCTGTTTAGGAACCAGTGACCTCGAGAACTAGTGTGAACATTCCCCTTTAATAAATGTCACCTGTTAATTCCAGGCAGGGTTTTCCCCTGGCTAATTTATCTCATTTTCCCTAATTCTCTTGTCTCTAGAGGAAACAGGATTATTTCTGGGTGTTCTCAGTATTTACACGGATGATCATTTTAGAGAAGGGTAGGGTTACAGTGGACCTTGTCCTGTATCCCCATTTCTTTCAATATAATAATGAGAATTTGCAGAGAAAGTGTCACTTTTACTTCCTTAGCATAACCTAGATTTTTTTGAACCAGGTGGCCTGGGAGATGGGACATATGAGTACATATTCTGGAAGTTCTGAGAAAGAACAGAAAAAACTGCCTTCATATCTGGCTGCTGGAACTAGCCTGATAATTAATGGCTAAGTCAAGGTGCATCTGGCTGCACATAAAAATAATTGAAAGAACTTCAACATCAGAGGAAGGCAGCCCACAGCCAGCATGGCATGAGACAGAAAAAAGAACAATATGTAACCACTAAAAATGACCCCAAGTCCCCTTCTCTTCCACTGCTTATTTTTACCGAAAAGAATGCTAGTCATGCTCTGGTCCTGTGACTTTCTGGCCAAAGGTTATTGACATCCCCATTATCCTGATAGCAACCAATCCAGGAACAAGTTCTTGCTCCTCTTAGCACTTCTAAAACAACCCAGTCTATGCCCAAACCCTTGACCAGCCCATCTGAACCCCTCTCCAAGGTAGCTCATCGTTCTCCTTGTATGCCCTCCATCTGTTGAAACAAGTTCCTAAACCCAAGCTTGACTTCAGATGCGGTTCCAGGTGGTATTTGATGACTGCACCTAATCAGTTCTGGTACATGCAGCTATAAAATGATGCAATGTTTTTATTGTGTTTTTTTTTTTGCTTTCTTACTTATTATCACTGTCTCAATCACCCTTGAAAAGAGGACAGTCATTAATTTCTCAGATTGCTCTACCTCCTTAGTGCTCTCCTTGCATCCAGAGCCCTCTCACTCTGATACAAACTATCCTCATGGTTACTTCTAAAGTGGACAGTTCTCCATCCTTTGCAACCTGAAAGAGTTGGGGTTAGTTGAGAACCGGCAACATGTGCACCACTTTGAGAGCTCGTTGTAAATGCAGACACAGGTTCACCACAACACAATTGAATAAGGATCTGCACTTGAAGCAGACGTCCTACGTGTTCCTAAGAATGTGAATTTTTGAGAATTACTGCTAAATGTCCCAACTACACTCATACACCACTTTGGTGCAATCATTTGGCATCTCCCTGACTTTGGGACAAAGCCCAAACTCCCTGCTTTGCCTTTGGAGGTTTTTTATCAGCCAGTTTCTTTCTGCCTCATATTTCACACCTTTCTAAAAAATACCTTGAATTTTTCACCCAGGATGCAGGAGCATGGTTCCCCAACTTCCTGTCTTCTCACTTCAAAGGTGTGGAATTCTATCCTCCCCACAACACACCACCCACTGTCAGTTTTTGTAGGGAGTTGGAAAGACCTGGCCTAGGTTTCTTCAGACAGAATATGTTCCCAGTCTTCACAGACTAGGTTAAGGGCAGTGTCGAGACATTTGTTAGCACCACTTATTAGCATGGGTGCCATCTCCATCTCCAGCACCCCCTGCCTCTCCTTGCTTCTGTGTTTCTCTGCCTTGCCCTTGAGGTTTATGATGTGAGAAGTTTTTTCTTCAATTTTAACACCAGCCCAGCACAGGGCCTGGGACAGTGGAGATATCCAGTAAAGGTTTGTTGAATGAATGAATGAATGCATGTATTTTTTTTTTTAGCATTCTTTGAGTTATTCATAATGAACAAGAATGTGCAAAATAGTCAAAACAAGAGTGATTCTCCCTTCAGCTGAAATTTGCTAAAAATTAGACTTTGAATGCCTGAAGATAACATTCAATTAAATATGTATAAGTATATATGTGTGTATATACATGTATGTTTATGTGTTTAATGCAAATGCCGAGATTTAAGTGCATGCATATCTATGAATATATCTATGTAAATTATGTGTATGTATATATGCACGTGTGTCTATGTGTGTGTATATTCAGTAATGGCACTTTTCCAAGGGGGATGCGTTCAAAACTCAGTGGATGCCTGAAACCACAGACAGTTCCAAACCCTTTATATACTATGTATTTTACTACATATATACACTTTTGATAAAGTTTATAAATTAGAGGCAGTAAGAGATGAACGATAACTAATAAAATAGAACATTTATAACAATATACTGTCATAAAAGTTATGTAAGTGTGGTCTCTTTCAAAATATCTCATTGAACTGTACTCGCATATTTTTAGACCACAGTTGTCCGCAGTACCTGAAACTGCAGAATGTGATTCCACAGATAAAGAGAACTAATGCATTTTATATATATGTGTACACACACACACATAGGAATGTATGAACACATTAAATGTGTTATAGATGTGTGTGGATATATGAGTGTGTGTGCACATATATATGTGTGTGTATATATATATGTTTAATGGAATTGGCATCTTCAGGAATTTAGGTATGTGATGTCTATGTATATATTTACATATGTAATATATATGCATAATATATGCATGTGTGCATATACAGTGTGTACAGTCATGCATCACTTAACAATAGGGATAAATTCTGAGAAATGTATCGTTAGGTGATTTCATCATTGTGCAAACATCATGTAGCGGACTTACACAAACCTCGAGGTGCAGCCTACAGTACCCCAAGGCTCTATGGTATAGCCTAGTCCTTCCAGACTACAAACCCATGCAGCACATGACTGGAGAGAAGACCCTAGGCAACTGTAACACAATGGTAAGTATTTGTGTATCTAAACATATCTAAACATAGAAAAGGTACAATAAAAACATGGTATTATAATCTCATGAGACTGTCATCATATATGCTATTTGCATTTGTCCAAAATGTTATGCTGTGCATGACTCTATACATAATGCATATATAGGATATGTACATGTATATACATATATAATGTACACATACATGTACATATATGTGTGTGTGTATGTATTTCTCCTGTGTGCCGTCACAACATGATTGAGGCAAACAACATCTGAAGAATTTAAGAGTTCACATGTGTCAGAGAGTCCCGGTCCTTGCTATCTTTCTTTTTCTGATACTTAGCTAGGATTATCACAACATGCAAGGCCTTGACTTACAAGTGTTTGCTGTATTAACTTCTTGGTGAAAAGATTTGGGCTATGAGGATATACTATCATGTTATCCATCAAGTTCTCCTGCCTAATAGGGGCTAGTTTCCTCTGAACATCTTCCATTATGAAAGGGGAGCAATGCATGTGCGTGTCCCTTAAGGCCACTGTGAATGTCAAATCAGATCGTGGTGGCTGGATGCACAGGAAGGATTTGACAAATGGACCCCCATTGGTATGACAGTGATTTTCTGCCTCTTGAGTTTCATTCAGCAGAATTTCTTGCTATCACTTGAAGGTTTACTCACCTAAGGCTATTTTAAAGTGTTTTGTCAACCACAATTCAAAACACAGTGACACAAGAATGAGCAGGGGTAGAAATAACAAATCCAAACACTCCGTTTCAGGCAGCGTCATCTGACACGCTTCACCAAACAGGGCTTGGTTTTCCAAAATCAGGCCAGCAGAGCCTCCTCAACTGTGCAGCTGGCCAAAGCTAAAGAAATCATCCCATTACCAAATGTATGTATCCATTTGTGGCCTATGTCAGGTGCAGCACTTAGCTTTTACAAAGAAAAAGGCATTCAAAGAACAACAAAAGTAAATAAAACACGCCACCTACCAAGAAAGAATGGACGCATAATTATTTGCACAAAGCATTAGAAAATACTGTGATATTTTATTATTAAAAATGCTGCTGAAAAGTTTATACATATGTGTCCGGCCATATATATCTTCTATCATTACTTAAGGCAAAATAAAAAACAAAATTGCAAAATAATAACCCAAGGAACCATTAAACCCTGCGTGCCTTTGAAGATCAAGAATAAAAGCCTAGGAAAGGATTTTTTTTTTTTTCTTATTTTTCTCATTTTTTTTCTTTTTTCTCTTTTTCATAGATAGCAAGTATATTTTTTTCTCATAGAACTCTATGAAGATTCTATAACTTCTTTCCATGTAGAAATAAGATATCATTTAAGATGTACTAAATCACTTTTGATCATAATCCCCTGTAAAAGCTAAAGTTATTCACTTAACAGGAACTCTGTTTTTCCTTATTCAAATGTCACAAGCCTGACGCGTTACTGTACATATTGCTAGCAGGAGACAATTGGAAATACTAAACAAATACTGGAATTCACATTACAGACAGACGAAACCAGCATGGGTGCCACACATCACTTCCTTTGTAGTTTCACGGAGAGCCTATTTGTGGTTGCTCAGGTGGGGTCATACACTGCTTGCAGAAATGGCCTGATCATAGCTCTATGAAACAATGAATTGGGAATGAAATCTTACCATGACACCTCTCTGTAGGAAAGAAATGTTGCTTCACGTGTGCTAAGTTGAGATAATAATATTTCACATATTTATATACAGAGAATCACTCTCAAATTTAACCCAAGATAAGCAATAGGATTTGGGGATGACTTTTATGCATTTCTAAAAACACTTTTCTTTTTTCTAGAGGTCACTCTCAAACACTGATACATCACTATAGTTTGAGTGTAGGGATTCAGTAATCAAAGGCTGTTATTGCAAAAGAGCCAGGCAGCTGGACAATTTTTATGAGGAATGTCCACTTTAGCAGAGAGATTTCAGACTGGATTTCTAGAATAACCCACAATGGAGCCGAGGGACATGATCTTCAAATATCTTTGGCTACTATTTCTCGGTAATGCAATAATTTTTGAAAGACAAAATATAAAGTAACCGTTGCTACTATGTTTCCTTCCACCTTATAACACTCAAAACTTTCCTGAAAATGAGAAGAGAAATGAGAAAATGACAAGCTATTAGAAAGACAAATCTCTGATCCCTAGGTCACCAATCTAAAATGGGTGAATAATTTCCATTCAATGTCTTCTCAGTGAAGTTATACTAATTTCCCAGAAAACCCATGCAAAGCAGTTTTAATGTTCTATCCTTTTCTTCCCCCATTGTTCTATAATATTCATCGTTTGGTGACCAGATATACAAATTCACAAAAAGTGATATTTTCAGACAATCATTTGTTTGATCCCATAAATGATATAAAAGATTTTTAAAAAACCTGCTTACTGATAAATAAGGGACCGAGTGCTTAAACAAAAAGGAAAGACACATGTCTTCCTTCAATCTGATTAGCTAAGCTGAGCAGGTACTTCATCGGCCAAACCCTCCCGCAGCTGCTAGGGAACACAGAGCCGTATTTACTCCAAGGGGCATAGCCCCACCAAAGGCAAGCTTTCTTCTTTTTTTGGCAGGGCCCTGAAATGGGAAGCAACTCTTCCTAAACATATTCAAAGGGCCAGAGCTACAGAATGGGACTTGTATTTTTGTTTCTCCCTGCTGATTCTCTGTGTGTGCATGTCTCTAATTTAACAAGCTGTAAATCCATTCCACTTTGGGGACCCATCTCTGTACTGCAATTTCATGAAGGCTAACACATACGAGTCAAAGTTTTTCAAAACAATGGTCTCCTAAGAATGCTCTTGCATGCACCTGTGCAACCTGATGGGGGAAATAGGCCACACAGACCGTCTGGGTCTTCTGTGGGACATCACATCCTCCTACAAATGAGAATCTCATGTAAGAAAATCCCATGTCTTTGTTTACCACAAGTAATTAAGAAGAAAAGCCTCTTTTGTTGGGGAGGAAACAGAGCTGATATGACTAATGTGTATATATATATATTTATATACATACAGAGCACAATGAAAAGCACAACCTTGCTAAAAGCTCTTTCAAACTGAAAACACCAAGAAAAGCTTTTTTTCTTGTTTGTCTGTTTGTGGTTTTGTTTAAACTCACAGCTATATACATTTTTAATTTTTACAAAGTTTCTTAAATATAGTTCAGGCTGGCAAAACACCTCTTTGCACAGAACCATACAGATTTCACTGCATAGTCCATTCTTTTATTTTAATAATAAATTTCTACGTTTCCTTCTCTCTGGATTACAGCTCCATGTGCTGGGCAAAAGCCCATTGACGCTTTCTTCACTTAAGGAGAGCCATCCATTGTGTGGCACAGAAAGAAATGTTTAAATTTCCATTGTAATTAAAAAATATTCAGTGTCCTTGGGTGAGTTGCAGAAGTGTCAGCTGCTTCCATGATGTCAGAAACACCCAGGTCCTTGAAATGGTGATGTCCTATCACACTAAACATCGGTTGGAGTGGTAGAGATCTTAAAGCAGTATTTTAACAGAAATGTGTACTTTTCACATTTCATAGGGTCAGAAGTCGATCTCGTAATACTGGAAAACACCAACGAGAAGGGTCTGCTGGGATGGGATGACTGCCTTTTTGCATTTTTGTCTTAAGTCAGTGGGACAAAAACATTCCTGGTTTGGAGACTTTCTTTCTCTCTTTCTTTATCTCTTCTATGTTGCTGAGCAGGTGGTGCACAGGGACAGGAGGGGAAATACGGCAAAGCTATACTCTAGTGGTGGAATGTCCGTGGGGTAAATTTGTACTGTTTTGTCCTCCACTGAAGGTGTTAAAAGTGTGCAAAGGCTGCATCCCCGTCAGTGTGTTTGGAATCATGGTGATGGTGTTTGGCGTCATAAGTGGGATGTCATCTGGCGACCGGCGCAGCGTGAGGGTGTAGTCTGGTGGGCAGGTGAGCCTCAGCGTGTCGTGTGCCTGCAGCGACTCACACTCGTGATCGTGTTCCAGCTGCTTCATCTGCAGAGACATGATCTCTTCGTTCTGGATGTGAGCGATATCATTTGTGGTGTTTCTCTGGGGACTCGGGCGCCTGTGAGTCTCATGGCGCCTCTTGTCCTTTTTATAGTACAGCGCCGCAAAGGCTAAAATGTTGAGGAAGAGGAGCGATGCCCCGACGGCAATGGTGACACTTAATTCAGTGGAATAATCCCGTTTGGTTTCAATGAGGACAGTTGTGTCCTCGGGTCCCGTTTTGTGAGGGTCCTTAGAGTGTTTGGGATTGTTGGCAGGAGTGATTGCTGGGCGTTTGGTCGTTGGCCATATCTTGGCAGGAGATCGGCGGGTACCATAGGGAAATGATGTCATGTCTGGAGGAGGAACCTTTGTGGTTGTTGAAACATACTGGAATATCTCGTTCAAGTTGTGCAAATGAGGAACGAGTTCCAACCAGAAAGCCACTTTCGTTGCCCGGTAGTGATCTCTCACTCTGGGTTTCAAGCCTATATGCAGATAGAGCTGGTCTTTGGGATTATACTTGGACCAGGCCACTTCTTCAAAGCGGTTGGGTTTTGTGTGAATGAACTTGGTATCCTGAGGAACTGGTTGATTTGGATCACTGGGGATAGAAGGAAGAAAAAAAGGAAAGGTCATACTCTTCCACATGTGACATGAAATTATCTTAAACCAATAAATCAGGAAGTTACAATCTGCTCTTCATATATATTTTTCAATGAGCACAAAATACCCAAGCAGCAAAGGTACATTCTGCTTTAATCCTAGACATGTCTACCATGTTGTCTTTTCCTTTAAAAATTGCTTATTTTTCTTTTAAATATAAACCCTGATAGCAGTATTATGGCATTTTTATGACATGTCTACTATTTTTTAAGGCATCAAATGTTCTTCAACAATAAAGGGTAAAAAGGAAAACTAAGTGTCTCTAGGAACAATTTCAGTATTTCAAGTTTCACTCTTTTGAACTGTAAAACTCATCCAGGAGTGATTTGCTCCAAAGGGATATTTGGCAAGGTCTGGAGACATTTTTGGTTTTCGTAGATGAAGTGTTGTTCTATGAAGGGTGGAGGTCAGGGATGCCACTAAACACCCTCTGGTGCACAGGAGAGACCCCCACATCAAGGAAGTTATCTGGACCCAAATGTTAACAGTACTGAGGTTGAGAAATTCTGATTAAGAAGCTATTGTTCAAGAAATGGGCATTCTCGGCCGGGCGCGGTGGCTCACGCCTGTAATCCCAGCACTTCGGGAGGCTGAGGTGGGTGGATCACGAGGTCAGGAGATCGAGACCATCCTGGCTAACACGGTGAAACCCCGTCTCTACTAAAAAATACAAAAAACTAGCCGGGCGAGGTGGCGGGCGCCTGTAGTCCCAGCTACTCGGGAGGCTGAGGCAGGAGAATGGCGTGAACCTGGGAGGCGGAGCTTGCAGTGAGCCGAGATCGCGCCACTGCACTCCAGCCTGGGCGACAGAGCGAGACTCCGTCTCAAAAAAAAAAAAGTTT
>NC_045456.1:17976722-18052653 GCF_002776525.5 Piliocolobus tephrosceles | reverse complement strand
TGGGCATTCTCTTTCTTGCTCAAGAATTTCTTTGGAAGTAAATGAATAAATGTTGCAGTTTTAGCAATGAAAATTGGTATTAACAGTCAAAAATTGGTTTTACAATTACAAAATGTTTGTAAACAGGCATATACACCATGTGTCTGCTCTCTATTTGAAAGTAAAATACCTAGTCTTTCAAAATACCTTTTGAAGACTAAGTCCAGAAAACATGAAAGCACACTATGTTAGCTGTAAGAAGTTTGCTAAAATGGTACATACAGTTATGATGAGGTTAACATGTTTAAGATAAATAAGACACCCGGAAACAAGCTGAGGGCTGTTACAGATGCTAAGTTGTGCTTGGAAACTATGAGCCAAAGAATTATCTTATTATTATTTGCACAAGTGGGCACAGGTAGAAGGAAAATCATAAAAATTTGGAGATAATTCATAAAACATAGGGCCTTTAATAAACATCTTTGCAACCAACTCTCTTAGGATAACACTTCCTCTTCAAAAAACAAATTACCAAATGCTAATTTCTTCCATTTTTTAATGGTTTGTAAAATAAGCTACAAAACAGTTACATCTTAAGGTTTATTTGTCATAAGAAAGATTTGAGATTACACATGGTAAAATGTTATGTATTAGTTAGCACTGAACATTCAGATGTGATGTGCAGACCCAGGCAAGCAGGGAGTTGCAACACTCTGATCAATGGCTCCAGGTGTGAGCTAAGATCTATCTTCCAGGTAACTTCTCCTTGGTGGGACTTTTGTGACACTGCCTCCAACCACTGGATGGCCTGCATGGCAGAAGGCTGCAGGACCAAGGAAGATCATGTATCTGTAGCCATTACCAGACATTGTGCAGGATCCAAACAATATACTTGACTCAGAGGTGCCACATTTGCTAAAGGAAGATTTTATCCCCTCAGTCTGAGTCTGTGGTGATGATAAATCATTTCCCTGTACTCAACTTTCTGCATCTCTGGCTAGTTAACAGCTGTGAAAACTTGAGCAAGTTTTCCAGCCAGCATTGGCCTTAACTTACTCCTCTACATGGTGGATGAGAATATCAGGGTTGGAGGTAAGTGATGAAGGTTGAAAGATAATGACAAAATGTCTGGCATATGGTAAGAATTCAGGAAATATTATCCCCTCTCTTTCAATATAAAAATTAGAACACCTACAATATTGCAAGGGAGGGAGAACTAGGGAGTGATATACTGTCTATCAGAGTACGTACTGTATTTCTATATTGCATACATTGTACAGTGTATAAAAGTATATTGTATATTACATACTATATACAAGTACATTGTATACCACAGTTTATACTGTATACTAACTGTATACTATATGCAGTATATATATGTGTGTATATTATGTGGGTATATATGTGTATGTGTATATCTATAGATATAGATATAAGATGTATAATGTAATACAGAAGAAAAAGGAAGTTGACCTCTACCTTTTAGTTGAATGCACACTAACTGCTGTGTTTTCACTTTACCAAGAGGGTGAAAACAAATATATATAATCATCTCATAGGTTCTAATACCATGAGTTTTCTTATTTACTGATAAACAATATATTTGAAAAGTCTTCTGTTTTTTTATTTATCCTACATGTATTCTTATATGGTTTTGAAAAAATGTTGGATTCAATGCAACATCTTATGTTTCTTGTGCTTCTTTAAGCTTTCTGAAATAATTTTAACATTTTCAGTTATTTAATGTGTGTTGAAAGAAAAATAAGTGAATAAATATTTTAGGAAAAAAATCCACTAATATTAGTTATTGATTTTTAATATTCTAAAGAAACAAATGGAAGTGAAGATTCCTCCTTTTTTTCCATGGATCCAATTTTACTGACTTGGGTCTATTAGATGTGTGGCTGTATCATCTATTATGCAGTGAGCATCTAGGAGACGGAATATTCTGTTCATTTTGGGTACTAGGCTATTTTTGAAGGAACTCAGGGTATATTTGAAAGGTAAAGAAAACACATTTAATTTGTTCTTGAAGAATAAAGCAGAGGATTTGGAAAATCCACATAAGTGAGCTGCCGCCTGATACGGTCTGTCTAAAGATCTCAGAGATGCACAGCCAGAATTCTTAAACCCAGATAAACTTGTGGAGATTATGATAGCCCAAGTCATTCTCCCTTACCAAACCCTCCGGACAGTGAGACCTAGATGTGGGGTATCAGTGTTTTGTTTTTTAGATTTTATTCAGCATAAGAACTGTTTAAACTCCTGTGAGTAAAACTAAAGATTGTAATGACTGAGGATAGAAACACAAGTTGGTCTCTCCAGTAAAAGACTCAATGCATGTCTCTCTCCTTATCCCCCAGCACCTCACACAGCCATTTCCCCCTGCCCTGTTTTATTTGAGATGTAATCTTGGCAGCAGAGACTCAAGTGCATTTCTAAGGTCTAGTTCATTTCTTTAGCTAGAGATGGATACAGTACTATGATCTCTCTAAAAATGTCTGTGAATCCTGTCAGCTGTTCCTTTAAGTAGCACAGGTTTTCCTTATACCCAAAACATTGTTCGCAGTTAACGATCTGTTACCAAGCTAGTTTACTGTGCATTCAGTGACTCCTCTGCCACACCAGGTGGGGATGTTCATTCATTCAGCTTAAAATCCCTTTTTGGTAATAAAGGTTGCCTTTACAGCCAGAATTATGCTGCAACTCTGTAACCCATCCCCACTAAATACCTCACTGTAACTTCTTTCTTTCCCAAAGATTTAACAAGAGTTGAATATAAATTAATCATAGGATACCAGCACATTCAAAAGCAGTGATTGCATCTGATGCAAACAAGACAGAAATCAATCTGCCGCACAAACCCCAGATTTGGTGGAACAACATAAAAAAATCAAAATATGTGTTGACCTGATTTTCCATTACAAAACTCTCTTCTCATTTCTGAATTCCAATAGCACATAAGGTCTTCTACTATATTATTATAATGTATTGTTTGATTACTTTAAAGCACTGTTCTTTGTCATACCTTATAAATAAACCAGGATTCCCCTACTCCTTTTTGTCCATCTCTTTCCACACAGACCTCAAAATGAAGGAATCCTGGATCAATGAGCACCGAAATTATGTTGATCAGCTTGGACAAACCCTTTTTCTCCTATTCCCAAAGCAATTTTACAGGAAAAGGACTTTAATGCTCTAGAATCCTTTTCAAACTTTAGAGTTAGTTTTCACTCTTCCTTGATGCTGCTCAGAGTCAAGGAAAGATGCACTTTTCCAAAAATGGTCTCAATCTACCTTATTTCTAGAATGCCTCTGCATGTTTGAGCTTACACGGTTCTCTTGCAGCATGATTTCAGTCCTCTGACCTGGACTAACATTGAAACTCCTCCTTGCTACAGGGGAGAATCCCGCTCAGGCACAGGCCTGGGCAACTACTTCCCTATTCAAAACAATAATAAAAAAGAAATAGCAAGGATTACTTGAGGCCCTGGCATTCACTGATTTCAGTATCCTGTCTTGATCAAGGTTTTCATAATTTAGAGCCTCCACAGGGACTTCCTCCTCGTTTCTACTATGTGTACTCGCTGACTCCGCCTATCTGAGATGGGAGAGCCCTCTCACCTAATGCTACCATGAAAATATACAGGTGACATGATTTATAAGCAAGGATCCAATTGTCCCTCCCTTCCTCCTTCTTTCCTTCCTCCCCTCCTCCCTTCCCCTCATTTCTCTTTCTTACCCTCCTTTTCCCTGTTTTCCTTCTTTCCCTCCCTCCCTTTCTTCCTCTCCTCCTCCATCCCCTTTTTTCTTTTTCCTCCCTCTTCCTTCTTTCCTCGCTTCCTTCCTTCTTTTTCTCTCCCTCCATTTTTTCCTTCCCTCCCTCGCTACTCTTTCTTTCCTTCATCTCGTTTCTCCCTCCTCCCTCCCTCTCTTGCCTCTTTTCTCTTTCCTTTCCTTCCTTCCCTCTTTTCTTCCTTCCTCCCTTCCTTCCTTTCACCTTCCCTCCCTCCTTCCTTCCCTTCTTCTTTCCTTCCTCTCCGTCCTCCCTTCCTTCACTCCTTTCTTGATTCCTTCCCTCCCTACTTTCTTCTCTTCTTCCCCCCCTCCCTCCTTCCCTCCCTTCCTTCCTTTGTCCCAACTCTCTTTCCTTCATTTCCTCCCTCCTCCCTTCCTTTCTTTTCTCTGCCATTAACATCCCAACATAATTTTTCTGTGCCCACCCTAAATCCAAAGGTTTATGTATAGCAGGTATACGTGCCTTCAAACCTAGACTAAAGGTCAGAACCATCTGCTTTGAGATGTCTGCATAGAAGCATCCAGACACCATCCTCCTCATCTTGGCAAACACGTGCGCCATCGGGAGACTGTGCTGTGCCTGCAGGTTTAGAACGCCTGACATAACGCCCACTGAGAGTGGTGAAGCATGTCCTGGCACAAAGCGATCCTCTCTCCACAGCACCATGTAGTGACAGACACGCTGGGAGCTATTCTTGTTTCCTCCTGTCACCTCCAGTGCTGGAAGGGAACAGTGATGGTATGCAGAAATATGCCCTCCTGTTCTGTGAGTCATCGTCTGAGTGCGTGCTCTGCAGAACGGCGTTAAACTTGGCAGCTCACACGATGACAACAGGTAAGGTGCATCCCATACTTTCTCCTTACGGGCATCAGGTTGGTTCGTTCTCTGCACCTGGTGACCAGGGAATCGTTCTCTGCCCTGGAGTGATCGGGCCACCACCCAATTTACAATAAACAAATAACTAGCAACTGCAACTGAGGTCCTTGTCATCCACTGACCAATACCTAGCTCACCAGACTGTGCCCGACGGTGAAATTCCCCATTTCCTTCTTTTATGGAGCTGCCATGGAGGTGTGATCACTTAATCTATTTGTATTTGAATCCACACGCTGCATTTCACATGGGATGTAAGTTCTGAGTAACTTGCTTGAGGAATCATTTGAGTCATTCTAATACCTTTCCAATGAATCAAAAGAGCTCACGGCATTAATACACTCTGTTATTTCAGGGATGTTTCCCACGGGCGGAAGAAACAAAAATAGAGACTTCAGACGGACTGACATTCGAGCTCTGGGTACCTCAATGAACTCTCTCTACCAGCAGCTTTTGATTTCAGTAGCATCAGAGTGTTTCTCCAAGTTCTAGCAGTAATTCCTTCCTCATCTCTTCCAGTCATGTCAGGGCCTTCATGAAAGCTAGAAGAACCCTCAACACAGACCATGAATGGCAACATGAATGTATTCCCTAAATGCAGGGGGGAAACCATGGGCTCTAAGCCAAGTGGTTTTAAGAAACAGATTCATGGCATTAAAAAGTACTCGATAACAGAGAGATCACTGTGGTATTCTCACGGCTCTCTCAGACCTTCATGATGTCTTGGTAAAAGCATCCATTTGGTGCCAGCAGTGATAACGATCACCTCATGGAACTAATTAACTTCCTTTATCTTTTTCTGTCTTTTTTCCTTTTTTTTTTAATAATGAGAGAGCCAGTCTCAGTCTCACAGCCCTTGGGAGTCAGGAAGAGTTAATGAGAATTTAACAGCATTATTTAGATTTCACTATTGCTTTAATGGTTCTATAAAATGTATGAGGAATGATTCTAGCTTTCCACTTAAGATAATCATATAAAGTTTATTTTCAAATCATGTAAGGAGGAAAAGAAAAAGCATATGGTTTTAATGAAAGTAAGTAAAGAGAGTGTTTACAGACCAAGTCAGTAATACCTTTAGATGCCAACGTAGTGAAGATTGAATGAGTATAGCCATGTTGATGGAAGTCTTTAGGCTTCAAGAAGATGAAATTCTCTGCAAGGGCAGACACCGCTTATCTTAGTGCTGTCCCAAAAGAGGGCCTGGCCCTGGCTTCACAAGGTATTAGAGATTGAATACTGTCTCCCCGTAAAGTAAGATACGCTGAAGTCCTAACCCCAGTACCTCAGTATGTGAGCTTATTTGGAAATAGGGTAACTGCAGATATGATTATTTATGCTAAGATGAGGTCATACTGGAGTAGGGTGAGCTTCTAATGTGCCTTGGCAGATGCTCTTATAGGAAGACAGACATGTGGAGACAGAGACACACAGGGAGGCCGTAAGATGACAAACACACAGAGTGAGGTGGTGCAGCTGCAAGGCAGGAATGCCAAAGTCTGCACCCAAACACGAGCAACTAAGAAGCAGCAAGGAAATACCCTCCTATAGCTTTTGGGGGGAACTTGGCCCTTCGAGCACCTTCATTTGCAACTTCTGGCCTTAGGAAGTGTAAACCGATAAATTTCTGTTGTTATACGACACACACTTTTTGGGCTTTTTTGTTTGTTTTTTTTTTTAAGACAAAGGTTTCGTTCTGTCGCCCAGGTCGGAGTGCAGTGGTGCAAACATGGCCCACTGCAGCCTTGACCTCCTGTGCTCAAGCGATCCCTCTGCCTCAGCCTCCTGAGAAGCTGAGACTCTCGGCCTATGCTACCATGCCCACCTAAATTTTTTCATTTGTTTTGTAGAGATGGACTCTCACTATGTTGCCCAGGCTGGTCTTAAACTCGTGGCTTCCTCAGGCGATCCTCCTGCCTTGGCCTACTAAAGTACTGGGGTCACAGGCATGAGCCACTGCACCCAGCACAGCCACACAGTATTTGATACTCTGGTAACAGCAGCCCTAACAAACTAATAAACAAGGTTTATTTAAAAAAAAAAAGTATAATTTGATTTCAACAATTTATTCACACAAGAAAGAACCTTTCAGTGATAGACAAGCATTTCCATCAAATATGGGTCCCTCCTCCCTTCTCCTCCAGGTAGCCTTTCTGAGACCAAATCTACAAAGTCTGATTATTGAAAGTTGGTATCCAGGTGATACCTTTTCCACTACAAAAACATGCTGTACTTTTGCCAAGAGCACAAAACATTCTGAAAACACTCCCCACCCAAACCGCTTTGGAATCTTTAGTACAGTACGCCAGCTGCTAAACACGTAGGCATTGAAACTACCAGCATCCCCAGATCTTCTAAGGATTACTGTGCATAACTCATGCGCGGCCGGGCCACTGCAGTCTCAGAGCCTCATTCCGCATGGGAAGACTGACCCTCCCTGGGCTCCAGGCACATCTCTCTCTCTCATTCAGTGTAAAGAGGCTAGGGTGACAATGGAGGCACACACTGCTAGAACAGAATGACACCCCATCCATTTCCACAGTTACATTATTAGACAAGAGAAAATGAAAAGATGCCACAATGTTTGGAGCTATTTAGGATGTTTTGGGTTCTTCCATGGTTTGCAGAGAATCCGCTCAGCAGAATATTGGCAGACTCTGTTGTATATGTGCTTGTTGTATATTTTATATTTTCTACTATATTTAGGCCAATAAATGAGCTTTCCTGTGAGATACACATATATGTGTGTTTGTGTATGTGTGTTTATATATGCAAGCCATATAGCAATATGATACAAATATCATATTTTATTTGCTCTATCTCTATAGCTATTTATATAGCAAAGAAAATACAAATATGTATTTGTGTGTGTATATACTGTATATATATATTTGTATTTGTATATAGTATATATATTTGTATTTGTATATATAGTATATATAGTATATATACTATATATATTGTATTTGTATATATAGTATATTTATTTGTATTTGTATATACAAATATATTTGTGTGTATATATATACAAATACAAATATATATGTACTATATATCATACATATGGGAACATCTATATTTTTATAGAGACATTAAATATATATAGGAATATATATTTATATTTCTGTATAATTATTATGTGTTTTCATTCCTATGGCCAGGCAATCAACACAATTCCCCAAGTGGTGCATGTGCTGTGATACCCTCACAAATTAACAAAAGAGGTATGGTTGAAATTAGACTTTAAACTCTGTAATCAGGGCTGGTGTGGTGGCTTACACCTGTAATCTCAGCACTTTGGGAGGTTGAGTTGGGAAGATCACTTGAGCCCAAGAGTTTGAGACCAGCTCGCGTGACACAGCAAAACCCTGTCTCTAACAAAATAAAATTAGCTGAGTAAGGTGGTGTGCACCTGTAGTCCCAGCTATTCAGAAGGTTGATGTGGGAGGATCTCTTGAGCCCAGGAGTTTGAGAGAAGCCTGGGCAACATAGCAAACTCTGTGTCTACAAAAATCCATGTAAGGGCATGGAGGTGCACGCCTGTAGTCCCAGCTACTCAAGAGGCTGAGATGATAAGAGGATCACATGAACCCATAAGTTTGGGGCTTCAGTGAGCTATGATTGTGCCAGTACACTTCAGCCTAGGCAACAGAGTGAGACCCTGTTTCTATCAAAAAACAAAACAAAAAAAACCAACTAATAATTAGCCAGGCATGGTGGCAGGCACCTGTAGTCCCAGCTACTCAGGAGGCTGAGGCAGGAGGTTGGCTTGAGCCTAGGAGTTCAAGGCTGTAGTGAGCTATCGTTGCACCACTGCACTCCAGCGTGGGCAACAGAGTGAGACTGTGTCTCTAAAACAAGAACAAAAACAAAAACAAAAACAAAACCGTTTAACCAGCTGTTAACAGAACCGTCATATATGTATGAGTCCTGCACCTGCAGGTAGCAACTCTGGAATTCCCAATGGGCAATTAGAACTCTAGTGAAAATCTGGTTTGACAGTTGTTTTACTCCTATAACACTTTAGGAGTAAAGAAAAAAATGAGTTCCATAGATGTTGCGGGAGAAGCTGCCTGTTACTGCGTGTGTAAGCGTGTATCTGTGTGTATCTGTGTGTACGCATGTGTATGTGTGTGCACGCATGTGTATGTGTGTGTACGCATGTGCGCTCCTGCACATGCCGGTAGAAGGAACACTTACACTGAGGACCCAAACAAGCGAAGAGGACAGTGATACCACAACACGAGGAAGAACGTACCCAGTTTTGGCGAAGTTCGTCCAGTAGGTCATGACCACGGCGCTGAGCATGACGTCGTTCTTGGAGAAATTACAACTGAAGAGCTCGGTGGGACCGACCATGGGGATGCCGAAGACGTAGGGGACCTCATCGCCATGGGCCGAATCCGCCCAGCTGGGCTTCATTTCGCTTTGGCAGTGATGATAGAAGGCATAGAAATAGGTGGGGGAGCCGTACTGCGCGTGCAGGTCGGCGGTGGCCACGGCGGGGGCCACCCACTGGTGGTCAGTGAAGAGAGCCACCAGCGTTTTCCGCCGCGTCTCCGGGTTTTCCTTATCGGCCCAGTCTGTGTACATGAACTTGATAGTCTCGCGCAAAGTGTCTTTCCCTTCAGGATAGCCGTAAAGGTTGTCCACGAAGTTGGACACGGAGAAGTCAAAGTCGTTGGGCGTCACACCGTCCTCGTTATCCACGATGCCGTCCACGAACTTCAAGCCTTCCCCTTGGTTGACGCCCAGCATGATGTCGTAGTTGAGGAACTCGCCTTGCTCCATCAGGATCTGGGGGTCGTCTGGGATGACGTCGCCGTCAATCACGGGCCCGAAGGCTATGTGGTAGGTGGCTGGGGTGATGGTCTGCTGGATGAGCTCCTTGTAGTTCTTGTTCCGCAGGCATTCTACCATGTCCGTGGTGTCCAGCATGTTGCAGCCGACCTTGTCTGCCAATATCCGAGTGTACTTGGCCGGCTGGTAGTTCACTGCCCAGCTGGACAGGGCGGTGCCGCTCTGAATGATGGCCTTCTGGAAGAGACCTGCAGGTGCAAAATTGTGGACATGCAAATGAAAACCCGCAGGACAGAAACGCAGCTTTTACTGAGCAATGAAGGCTGTGATTGTCTCTCAGGCATGTGAATTTCTGGACGTAGTAGCATTCAACTCTGTCAGGGGACCTTTTACCCATTTTCATTTCGATTTCCCCTTCCCCCCTCCTCCTGAACATTCATTTTAGGCAGCGTTATTCTACACACACACACACACACACACACACACACACACACAGACACACACGAGTTTAAGGAAATGAAACCACATTTACACTTTTCCTGCACTGGTAAAATACATGTGATTTCTTTTTCCTTCCACAATCCAGTGTCGTTTTTGCTTCCTTGCCTCCAGATGCCATATATAAAAACTCCAACAGCAACTGCATTCCCCATTTCCAAGAAAAAAAAAAAAAAATGCTTTAAGCTAGTAAAAGGTCAAAGGCCCTCTTGTCTCACAAGCAAAACTAGGTATCTCTTCATTATGGGAAAAAAATAAATCCACTTGAATCAACTTCAGAGTGCTAATTCAGGAATGCATTTCTACTTCTACCTTGAGTCTAATGAAGATATTAAGATTTGGCAATTAAAATAAATACATTGAGTTAGCTATGCTTAAAGAAATCCTCAACTGGGTGCCTAAATAAGGAGTATTTTTTGAAGTCACTTCTTTCAAAACTACATCCATTGGAAACTCAGAGATGTGTATATTTTATTTTGCCACATATAAAAAATGCTTTGCTTGGTGAGAAATTTGAAAAAGCATGGGTAATTTTAGGAGTAAAATTCTGTGTAGCTTAAAATTCTCCATGAGTTCAGTCTACTACATGGATGTCCAGAAGTATAAAATCTGTATTTTTAACCACGACAGGACAAGAGAGGCGGGCTGTAAAAATCAGCATTCCATTTACGATCGCTTCCCGCCGTTTCCGTGGATCCCAGCCCGAGTCGGGCACTAAAGAATAAGGCACTCAGCTGTGAGCCCAGAAGTTCATGCCCTGTCGATTTTTAAGGTCACAGAAGCAATCAAATACGAGGAAAATATGATAGTCATCAGGAAGATGTGATTTTAAAGATTGGAGGATTGCCCAAAGATGACACACAGGACCGCAACTTGAAACCAATATGGCTTTGACCAAAATGGCATCAAAGCCATCTTGGGAACGTTTCTGTCAGAAATGTGCAAGTATTAACTTGAATGCTTGGCTCTGAAGATTATTTTAAAATGTCCAAAACAACAAAAACAAAAACAAAAACAAAAACAAACCAAAAAAAGTCAATATGTATTCAGTTGGATACTTTCAGTAGTTAAAACATTCAGAATTGGAAAAAATGCTGTGAGAAGTTCCTTTCCTGCCCTTCTCATAACTACTGGCAATAATTTAGGCAGTAGTGTATATATAAGTAACATACATAAAACATTTATTTGTATGTTAGGGAAGCAGTATAACTCCTGATAAGACTAAAATAGTTGGATAATGAAAAAAAATCACCCGTAATTCATACTTTAAAACACAACTCACCTTAGCATAATGAGTATGCTAGGAGTTCACTTAATTCTTAGCTCTTTCCCCCCATTCAAATGTCTGTTTTGCATAGCTGAGCCCAATATTTATATAGCTATCTACACTGTGTTTTTCCAGCTCATGTAGATCTTAGGTAAATTCTTAAATTATTATCATTTTGAGTAAATACATATGGTTCATTATAATTTTCCTCTCCTTTTGATCTTGTAGCTTTTCATTTCATTCTTTGCTATGATACTAATACTGGGGTGAATATCTTCATAAAACTATCACTTTCCAAGAGTACTTTGTCTTCATTAGATCACATAACCAGGCAAGGAATTCCTAAGGCAAAAGTCTGGGTATTTTTATTTTTATTTCAGACAGGGTATCACTCTGCTACCCAGGCTGGAGTGCAGTGGCGGGATCTCGGCTCGCTGTAGCCTCTGCCTTCCAGGGTCAAATGATCCTTCCACCTCAGCTTCCCAAGTAGCTGGGACTACAGATATGTCTCTTTTTTGTAGAGACAGGGTTTCGCCATGCTGCCCAGGCTGGTCTTGAACTCCCGGACTCAAGCAATCCGCCCACCTTGGCCTCCCAAATTGCTGGGATGATAGGCAGGAGCCTGGCTTGCCTTTTTCATAATTTTTGATTATATTGATGGGCTGTTTAGAAGCATGCCTTGCAGAAATGACTGATGCAAAGGTATAATAATTTCCAACCTATTGACTTAAATAATTAACACCTCCCTCCAATTAATGTGGCTTACATGTGTTTGATTACTCCTAAAGTTGGTTCTGACTGCTTTCTAAATCTACAATTGTGATTATATCAATTAAGAAAAGTGAAAATCTAGGTATTTTCAAAAATGCCATATAAATCTCTCTACCAAAGGGTTCATCAGATTCTTCACTTTTCCTGTTTTTGAAATAAAGTTAATACAAACATGAGCCTTTCCTCGTATTAGCACTAGTAGGAGATCAAAGGCCATTTGGTCTCATGGGCAAAGCATTATGAACTAAAAACTCAAGGAATTCAGAGTTTGGAGGATTTTAGGAAACGCTCATCTGTCCTATCTTGGAAATTAAGACACTGAGGAGCATAGTGATCCAGAAACTTGTCCAGATGGTGCTGGAAGTGAAGAAAGTCCTGCAGTTACTCTAAAGAAACATGCTTTTTAATTGTATTTATTTATTTATTTATTTATTTATGTATTTATTTATTTATGTTGGGACAGGATCTCACTCTGTCACCCAGGCTGGAGTGGAACCTCACAGCTCACTGCAGCCTCAACATCCCTGGCTCAAGCGATCCTCCCACCTCAGCCTCCCAAGTAACTGGGACCACAAGCAAGCGCCACCAGGCCCAGCTGGTTTTTATTTTCATTTTTGTACAAAATAAAAGGGGTCTCGCTGTTTTTATTTTGTACAAAAGGGGTTGACCAGGCTGGTCTCAAACTCCTCAGCTCAAGCCATCCTCCCCCGTCAGCCTCCCACAAGTGCTGGGATAACAGCCATGAGCCACAATATCCAGCTGGTAACTTTAAAAATAATAATTCCAGAGGTCAAGGTGGGTCAACCACTTGAGGTCAGGAAGTTCAAGACTGGCCTGGCCAACATGGTGAAAGTCCATCTCTACTAAAAATACAAAAATTAGCCAGGTACAGTGGTGGGCACCTGTAATCCCAACAACTTGGGAGGCTGAGGCAGGAGAATCATTTTGAATCCAGGAGGTGGATGTTGTGGTGAGCCAAGATGGTGCCACTGCACTCCTGCCTGGGAGACAGAGTGAGACTCCCTGAAAAGAAAAAAAAAAAATTCCATGAAGGTTTTGAGAACTTCAGGTTCAGTCAGTGTGGTGCCATTCTGAAGACCACTGACGATACAGAACAAATTACAAAGCTGTCTTGATGACTGAGATGGCTATTAGGAATATTCATTTGCACGTGGCCCGGTAACCCAGGGCTGGATCTGCTCTGCAGACTTTCCTGCTTCTTCCTTTTAGGCCACAGCCAAGAATTCGTGATCCTGCTTCCAGAACCAATTGCCTCAGATTCCTGTGGATTCCCCTATGAAGTCTCCCATCGGATACTGCAGGGAACCTCCTTCACAAAGGGACAGCAGGGAATCCACTGAGTCAGCCTCCGGGGAAAGCCTCAGTCACTCCTGCAGGGCTCAGGGGTGTGGCTGCCTATGCTGACCATTACTTAGGCAGCATAACCATCTGCCTAAGTGATTACTCCTGATCTTGAACTCCTGGACTCAAGCAATCCGCCCACCTCGGTCTCCCAAATTACACATCTGGTTGGGTATGGCTGCCTATGCCAAGTACCTGTCCAAGTGCACGTCTGGTTGAGGTAACATGATGCGTATGTGTTTTTGCGGTTTCCTTTCTCTGCTTTGCCAACATCAGCTTTTTCCAGGGTAACACCAGGGCCCCAGGGAGGGTTTGGAGCTCCCACGGGGATAAGCAGAGGCCCTCAGGCTGACTGACCCAGCAAGGAG
The DNA here is from genome assembly GCF_002776525.5 of Piliocolobus tephrosceles. Classification (NCBI taxonomy): domain Eukaryota; kingdom Metazoa; phylum Chordata; class Mammalia; order Primates; family Cercopithecidae; genus Piliocolobus; species Piliocolobus tephrosceles. The sequence continues at coordinate 18,038,939 of NC_045456.1, read as the reverse complement.
GTCCTTCCTAAAAGTCCTATTTGCAGGAGAGAGAGGAATGGAGAGGGGAAAGCGAACTGTGGACACCTCCTAGCGCTGCATGCTGACCTGACCCGGAAGTAGGTCCTTTGCCGAAAGCCGTATTTGCAGGAGAGGAAGAAAGGGAGGGAGAGAGAGAGAAAGAAACAAAGAGAGGGACAGAGGGAGAGGGGAGAAAGGGAGAGAGGAAAGGAGATAGTGAGGAAGAGACATATTCCTCTGGGTAGAATCTACTTCTAAATGAATGCACCAGACATGTTTCAATATTTCCAGAAGATGTAAAGAATGAATATGAATTAGAGAAGTGACTTTTTCAAACACATGTGGCTAAAAGCCCTGATGGTTACAAAATCCGTACACCCGCATCCCTTATCCACATACTGTCTCTTCCATATCACTCTCACTAAGTTGTAGCGAGAAGTGAATACAATTTCAAATAGTCAAATACAGTCAGAATGGCAAAAGAAACAAAAGTGTCGGGACTTCGAAAGCAGTTATTTTGTTCCAATCATTGTAACCAACACCTAATTGTCACACATTTAAATTAGGAGAAAAATATTGCTGACCAAGCATGGTGGCTCACATCTGTCATCCCAGCACTTTGAGAGGCCAAGGCAGGAGGATTGCTTGAGCCCACGAGTTTGAGACCAGCCCAGGCAAACACAGCAAGACCACTTCTCTATAAAAAATTTAAAAAATCAGCCAGTAGTCCCAGGTGTTCAGGAGACTGAGATGGGAGAAGTCTTGAGCCCAGGAGTGTGAGGCTGCAATGAGCTATGATCGTGCCACTGCACTCCAGCCTGGGTGACAGAGCAAATGGAACAAAAGCTGACTTAAAAGACATGAAGATGGATTCATCTGATCTTTTCAGCATTTTCTGTTGCCAGAGTGACTTCTAGCAACCCGGACGTGCATCTGAGATATGAACTCTGACCATTCAATTCTTGGTTCAGTGCATTAGACTGTCCACCCTGGGGGCACCATTATTACCTTCTGAGTAGTGGGATAGGGTCAACAGGCTGACACAGGAGGCCCCGGCCCCCGAGCCAAAGATGGTCACTCGCTTGGGGTCCCCGCCAAAGGCTCCCACATTCTCCTCGATCCACCTCAGTGCTTGAATCTGATCCAGGAGCCCATAGTTGCCTTTTGCTGCCTGGTCACCGGTACTTAAAAACCCTACAAAAGAACACAAGACATTTTTGGTGGTCAAATATAAAAAGTGCATACACATCTCTGCTATTTGAAAAGCTATCTCATAGCTTGTCTTCTTCATTCTCTCTCTCCTCAACCCTCACCCCCACAAATTAGAGGAAGAACATGAGAAAAAATTTTGTGGCAGAAATAATTATAGAAATAATGGTTATTGTTTAGGTTGACGTTATGATACCATGGCATCTTTGGGTATACATGTGGCTAATATAGAAGGCAAAATGAATCTAAAATATTAATAACATGAAGCGTTCCCAGAAGATGTCGTAAATTTTACTAGGTTCAAGGTATCATTTCTGTGCACATTTTCATTTTCTTTTTTGAAAACTGCAACAGACTCCTACAAGAAAGTTTTCAGGGAAAACAGTATGTGTGTGTGGGGTGGCGGGGGCGAGGCAGTGGGTGTAAGTGCACATGTGTGTCTGTGTCTAAGAATATGTCCTTGTATATAAAGGCAGTGTGCGCCTGTTTTTCTCACTGAATTAGTTATTAACATTTTGTTTTAATTCCTTTTAACGCTTAAGAAACAAAGTAAGTTACAGACTCCACTAGATCCCACTCGCAAATAGTATGCCCCACTATTTTCCTACATAGCAAAAATATGAGTTACATACAAAAAAAGTGTAATTATTGAACCTCACCCAAAAGCTAATGAATATTCACATCTCCCCAACTGTTCCCAAAATATCAGGAGCTGGCCCTCCTTATTTTAAAAAGAAGGATTCTGTGAGTTGAGGATCTAGATTTTACTCAAGGCATACAATTCTTAATTTCTCCTTAGTAGTTGAAAAATGGCAATTTTGGTATTAATGATAGCAAAGTTACGAGTTAATCTATCTTATTCTTTGTTCCTTTTGCATTGAAAAAATAGGTTGACTTGGAAAATCTGCTTTCCTCTGAGGTTCTGGAGTCATGTTTGGGAAGACATACACTCTCCTACTCAGATTCAAAACTAGGAATATTTTCTAAAGCATCCTGCAAGTTTAATTCATTGCATAAACTTTAACCCAACTTTATGTCCAAATCTGTACTGGATATGCCTTCCAAAAAGACAAAGAATTTTAAAAAGTTTTTTTTTTTTAACCATTTCACGTCCTTATTTGAGCCTTCCCCAAATACCCAACTATGATATTTGCCCCTTCTATACAATTTCTTTTTTCCAAGAGCTATGCCATTCACTCATTTCAAGGGATGCTTAGTACATAATTATGGCCACCTGCAGTCATGTTTGCATGAAGACAGGCTGCTTTAAGCCCTAAAATAACATCAAACCAATTCCTCCAAAGCACATCCCTAACCAAAGTTGATGGCATTCCAAGGAGTGACTGAGTGCTGGTTTCTACTTTTAAAACAGAAAGAGTCGAGGATGAGGCTGCATGCCAGTTGAGCCAACCAGCTTTTCTTCCATGAGCTTTCCTGAGCACCGGTGGAAAAATGCTCTGAGCTGGAAAGGAGGAAATGGCCAGGATCCAAAGACAGTCACAGGACGATTTTCGTTCAACAATGACAATAAAAATTCCAAGCCTGAATCAGGAGTCACCATCTCCTGCAGCTTCAAAGAGAGGCAGCATTGCAACTGCGAGGTTGGATACTTGAGACACATCCTACCAATGTGATCTTCTTTAAAGTTCAGAGGGATGTGACGTGAGATTAGCTACGATTAGTGGGTACGTTCAGACATTACCCAAGTCTCCTCCCCATTTAATTAGCAATTACTAATTAGTGCTTCATGCCAAAAATGTTCTGCGACACCTATCTCCATCCCTACATCTTTGACACGGTCGTCCATAAAAAGCATCAGGCTTTGCTTGGGAGATAAGATCCTTTCATGCAGGGTACATATGACAATGACGAATCATGTCAGTTTGGGTGCCCCATAATGCCATAGGGCAATGCTTTCTTCCCCTATTAAAGAAAGAGGTGATTAATTCCTAAGGCACAAGCAATTTTCTAACAGAACAATTCTGTCTTCAGCACATCTTTTCTTCACTCACTGTTCTCTGTTTCTCAATTCTGCAGAATGACCTGTTGGCTTATTTTGTTTCTGTGGAGGAGCATGAAGATTTTCTACATGCAGTAAATCACTGGCCTTTCTTCCACCACAACCTCTTCCTCCCTAGCAAAACGAGAGTGTTTTAACCTTTCCCAAAGCAGGCTAATGAATATTCCCTGCCTTCAAAAATCTTAGTTCTTCTAACAGCAGCATCCTATTGGATGGTTTGATCTTTGAGGTTCTGAAATTCTTCCAAATATCCTACAGGCTGGCTGAGGGAAATGATAATCCATGGAACTCTTAAGTTTAACAAATGAATGTGCTGTTTTGAAGCTGGTGTTTCCACGGTTTCTGCCATGGAATTTTCATTTATTACAACATCCAGAGATTATTATTATTTTTATTTTTAAACTATCAACAAGGGGGAGTGCCTGTTTCAGGTACACAATGAATGCAACAATTTTATGCTCTTTACAAGAGTATAGTCCTTTCATCTTGAAACCACCTTTGCAAAACGTGTAACAGGCAGACAATTATGACAGTGAAAGAGATCGGACCTAACCAACTCCATCTTGCCTTTAACCTCCATACTGCTATGGGCCAAGCTAACTTCGGGAGAAATTGAACTTGTAGTTTAAATGATAATAGCTCCTCTTAAAATTAAACCGCCTTTGTAAAACTAATAAAAGGCCACCAGGTTAAGATATGAGAGGGGCCTGAATTCTGCTAAGATGTAGGCTTAGTTGAATGATTACCAGTCATTATTCCAGAGGTCACAAGATTTGCAACTTCCCCAATCACTAGAAGCTAAAATTTGCCTTTTTAAAACTTTTATTTTAGGTTCAGGGGTATACCTGTAGGTTTATTATGTAGGTAAATTGCATGTCACAAGGGTTTGAGGTACAGGTTATTTCATTACCCAGGTTATAAGCATAGTACAGATTGACCTTTTAAGATGTCTTTTCAGGCTTTTGCATTTCTGACAACTGATTGGTCCTACTGGGACCAGCGAATCCTCTGTGTCCCCACACAGAGGCCGACTGGGTGCAGCAGGGCTGTTTTTTCCACACCCCTATCGTTGCAATCCTAAACCAATCAGCAGCACTCATTCCCTAGCCCCTGTCTGCCAAACTATTCAGGAAAAACCCGAGCACCATGTGAATTAATCCATGTTAATGGCTACATTGATGCCAAGTTTCATCCAGGGCCCTGGAAGGAACAACAATAACAAAAATACACACACAAGAGGTATCAATGGCTATGTTCAGTGATCTGGTTTGGCTGTGTCCCCACCAAAATCTCATCTTGAACTGTAGCTCCCATAATCCTCATGTGTCATGGGAAGGACCCAGTAGGAGGTAACTGAATCATAGGGCTGGGTTTTTCTCATGCTGTTCTCATGATAGTGAATAAGTGTCATGAGATCTGATGGTTTTAAAAATGGCAGTTCCCCTGAACACATTCTCTTGCCTGCCACCATGTAAGATGTGACTTTGCATCTACTTTGTCTTCCGCCATGATCATGAGGCCTCCCCAGCCATGTGGAACTATGAGTCTGTTAAACTTCTTTCTTTATACATGACCCAGTCTCAGGTATGTCTTTTTTAGCAGCATGAGAATAGACTAGTACATTCAGTTAGCATGGTTATTTAAAAACAGGTTTCATGGACAAGAGGACTAAAACCAGGAATCACAGTTTTTCCTGCTGCATGTTGACTGAAGTGAATATCATATAAATGTGAGTATTTCTATTCAGGCTTAATATTGTTGTTACAACAGAAAAGTTTTCAATTTTTATTATAGATAATAATGTAGATGTTTCCTCTCATTTTGAATTACATCACAGGGCTTAGGAGAATAACTGCAGGTCTTTTGTTTCTCCATGCACTGCAAGTCAATGGTAAGGAACTCAATGGGGTCAGATATTGTTTTTCTTTCAATTAACAAAAGACATTGTTATATGATGTTAAAGCCACAATCCATTTTCTTTTAGGAGATTGTTCCTTGCATAAACACAGTAAGCATTTTTTTGGAGACAAGTAACCAGGAGATAATTAAGTGAATAAAGAAGTTAAATATCTTTCACCATTTCAGTGTGTGTAATTCACCTGGTATGTGTATATATATATATGCATATATAACCATATATAGGTATGTGTGTTTATAAATGTATATGTACACAGACATACATCTGTGCACCTTTAAACTAAAGAAGTGACATCAAACAAGAAATGTTTAAATAAAAATAATTCAAGGAGAAGAAACAGAATTTGTGTTAGGTCATGCAAATGAGGTCAAAAAGAAATCTGGTGAGAAAGAAAGCAGAAGCATAAAAAACAAAAATCAGTCAAATAGATGCAAAACTAATCTTTAACGGTTATAGGAAATCATTCAGGAGTTCATTTATTACAAGGTGAACCTTTAATTTTCTGATTGAAAACATGTAGGATTTAACACAGAAGCACACATTGCACAGGATGGGCTGGAAGGGAGGGAAGCTGATGTACTACATTCAAATTCTGTTGTCTGATAGGCGTGGCTGCTTGAAATTCAGTGCCTTTTATTTTTAGTTTTTACTTAAAAATGGAATGAGTTGTATACAATCTCCAATTGTATCATGTTATCACATCAGTATTGCACAGAACTAAAGTCTATTTCCATTGTCAATAGAAAAAATCTAAAACAATTATAACAAACACATGATTTTTATATCACAGGTTTCCAAACTCTGGGACCCATGAACTACTATTGAGATTCCTTGTACTATTTTCATAAAATAGATAACATCCCCACACATTTATCTGGAATGAAGCTGCATAGGTATTTTTTAAGTGCTTTAGTTTAAATTACATGAAATAAAACAAAAACTGAAATTGATCATATTTTAGGAACAAAATATAAAATAATAAATACAGCTTATTTATTAAACAATAAAACATCAAAATTTGAAGATAATTGATAAATGAGTTTCATGGAAATGAAAATTTGGGAATGGCCAGCCTGGAAACAAATCTTTTTGAGTCAACTTTGAGTCTTTTTTTTGTTTTTGAGACAGACTCTTGCTCTGTCACCTAAGCTGGAGTGCAGCAGCATGATCTTGGCTCACTGCAACCTCCACTTCCTAGGTTCAAGCAGTTCTCCTGCCTCAGCCTCCTGAGTAGCTGGGATTACAGGCACACGCCACCACATCCAGCTAATTTTTGTATTTTTAGTAGAGACGGGGTTTCATCATGTTGGCCAGGCTGGTCTCGAACTCCTGAGCTCAATTGATCTGACTGCCTCAGCCTCCGAAAAGTGCTGGGATTACAGGTGTGAACCACCATGCTCAGCCAACTTTGAGTATTTTCAACTGAACACTTTCTCCTTGGATATTTCTCCAGATTTGCTGCTGACTCTCATTCAATTGGCTGTCACATCCTTTTGTTTTTATTTTTCAAAGAGCTTGTACATCTTGTCCCTCCCTGGGTCTGCATCCTAGTGCCTGAGATGAGAACTACAGTTCCCCAGGACCTAACCACTTGAGTGCTATGTCCTTTTAGTTTCCTCTGAATTTCCACACCATCAACATCATCATGATGGTCTCCAGTGTAAGAGAATGAGTAAAATGCAGGAAAATGAAAATTGGAAACTTCTGACCCAGGAGTCCTAATTCTTTGAATGCTTTCTATGAAAATCTTTATTCTGATGCATAAAAATAGCCACCCAAGGCTCCACAATTCACATGGATTGTAATTTAAAAAAAAACAATAGCAGCAAGATCAATGTTCACAAGTCAGAGACTTGAACGGATTGTCTTGGCTGGATCCATATTATGAGATGCTATTTGCCTGCATAAAGTGCTAAGGAGTATTTACATGCATGGACACAGAAACACATCTAAGGTGTCTCAAGAAAAAATACTGGGCTACTGAATACTATGTATCATTTATCTTATTTTATATTTTTATGTATTTTTTTTTGAGACGGAGTTTCCCTCTGCTTCCCAGACTGGAGTGCAGTGCTGCAATCTCAGCTCACTACAACCTCTGTCTCCTGGATTCAAGCGACTCTCCTGCCTCAGCCCATCAAATAGCTGGGATTACAGGCATGTGCCACCACCTGTGGCTAATTTTTGTATTTTTTGTAGAGATGGGGTTTTGCAATGTTGTCCAGCCTGGTCTCGAACACCTGACTTCAAGTGATCCACCCGCCTCAGCCTCCCAAAGTCCTGGGATTAAGGTGTGAACCACTTCGTCCAGTCCATTTATTTTATTAAAAAACAAAATCTGGAAGGAATTCAAACAGTGGAGAGTGATTATCTCGAAGCATGTGGCTATAGGGAATGTTGACGTTTTATTGCTAATATCTGTTTATATTTTGTTCATAATTTAAATCTCCTTTTTAGCAACAACAATCACCCACACAATAAAGTGAGTGTGTTGGACAAATTAATTACTGGAAATCCAAGCATCATTCTGTGTGGGCCCATGTGGCCTTCTCAAGAGATGCCCTAATTATGTTCCTGAGCCTGCAAATTCACCACACTTGCTAGCTATTTCCAGAATATGCCTTGCATTTTGATATGCTTGCCTTTTTATATGAAGTCCCCAAGATCTAGGGTGCCCTCTGTAGGGCTGCCGGCAACCATAAATTGCCTTGAACACCTTGCCCGAGCACACCTTCCTGTGGACTATGGCCGCACACAAAGCTGCACTGCTAGCTGATGGACCCAGCACCATTTGAAAGGTCAGTGTGACCTGAAGGTCAGTCTCTGCATCTTCTGCAGGGGTCGCCTGCATACTCAAGTAGAACCTGGCCATATCTCTCTACCAATAAGTGTCCTGTATGGTTATCTTTATTCTCTCGACACAGTAAATGGCTTTCAATGAATTTGTTACAGAACGTATCACTTTAAACGAAGGGCATTTGCTTGGTGACCGCTTTTGGAGTTATTGCTTGCAATGGATTCAGTCGGACATCCTTGTGGTGGAATCTATTGTAAAGCTTCAAGCACGTGACTTAAGATTTCAAAGTCCCACTTTATACGTGAAATGGGGAGGAGAATTGTAGCCCTCCCATAGCAAGCTGAGGAACTCAACCGGACAATGCACAAGAAACAGCATTGTGCCTGGTGTGGAATGTGTTCAGAAATGGTTACCTACTAGCCTGCTTTCATGAATATCAGAAGCCATGCGGTTTAGTTTTGCTTCATGTACACATACTAGGAACAAAGAAATGTCCTTCAAATATAGGAAAGGAGTCCAAAGGGAAAATGTTGACTGCTGGTCAAATTAGACTCTGACTCTAAAATTGTGCAGATGGTAAAGAGATGGTGTGTTCTCTGATGCTATTTGAAAGAAGGAATTAGATATCATTTATTTGTGAATAATTTTGCATAAAGGAGGTATTATTTATTCAATCTGCTTACTAAGTGTTTAAAGTGAGAAGAGAAAGACAAGGCAAAAAGCACATCATAGCTTTTACTTATGCTATGAAATTTATGGAAAATGCTCATTCAACAATGTATGAAGTAGCCATGATGACCCAAGCAAAATCTGGGGGAAATGATGCAGCAGTTCAGTGCATTTCCATAGATATCCTGAAAAATTACAGAAAAGGTTTTTTTTTTTTTTTTCATTTACGTTTTCATTTGTTTTTAATGAGAGTATTTTAAAACTCATTTGAATGTAAAGTGATATTTTTCACCATCAAAGTATGGACACAAAACACATATTAAGATACATCTTTTGTACTTCAGTGCTATTCAGGGCACTGTAAAATGCATATAAGTAAAAAGACAACTTATACAACACTATATTACATGAATTAGAATTCCTATTAGATGAATGAAATATTAAAGTAATGCACATATATTAGATGAATTAGAACTTAGATGTAATCACATGCACAGTAGCAAAGTAAATATGACTGCATATAAAGTAGCTAAAATCCCAGTGGAATGCTTAGTTTCAGGAATAGAAAGGTTATTGAAGAAGACAGTATTTTCTAGAATTGAGGAAGGGCAAATTATGCATGTATTGTACCTTAAGCTACACACTAAAATTGTCCTGCTGGCTTGCTGCTTTAACCAAACTCTCTGCCTCTTTAAGTTCTTAATTATTTATACTATTTTATATGTTCTAACATCAAGGTTTTTCTTTTCTTTTCGCCGCTTTTCTTTTTGAAGATAGCTGCATCCTAACTCGCATCTTCCTGTTATCCTCAAGCACAATGCATACCTGGCATGCCTTTTCTAAGCCCAAAGTCAGCAACTTTTCTAACAAAACCTGAAATGGTGGCTTGATTTTGAGACTGCATCAGAGAAATCAGTGCAATTTGATTTTCACTAAGTGCCGTTCTGTTTTCACTAAGCAGGAGGGATGTTTGACTTGAGAGCAGTTACAGAGTCCCATTATATCTCTTACTATACTCAAGTTTATTGTTAGAATTGCCAACGATTTGTCATTTTTGATAACTGTTCCACTGGTGCTTGGAAGTCTTTATTTATGGAGAAATTTAAATAGCGGGGGCCAAGATTTTTCTCTGAGAATTAATGTACAAAAAAAAAACACCATTAAATGGATCACATACCAGAACAGCTACAGTCAAACTCATCTCTAAAACCTAGATTTTAAGCAACCATCACAGTAACAATTCTCCACTTCAGAAATTTTGTCTCACAAACCTTTATAGGCTCCAACAAAGCAATCCTCATGGGCTATACATATATATATATACACACATATATTTATTTATGTAGCATAGCATCTTAATCTCTGTCTGACGTCTGTTTCACCTTCAGATCTTCTATTGTTCCAAGCTTCCAGTTTCTGTCTTATAAGGATATTTTTATTACATTGAGCTCACTTAGATACCTGAAGATACTCTCATCTCAAAATCTTTATCACATCAGTCAAGTCCGTCTTACTGCATAAGGTAGGATGTGAACATATGTAGGGGGCTGTTATTCTGTCCTCTACAGCAGGGGTCCCCAAGCCCCAGGCCACGGACCAGTTTTGGTTAGGGACTGGGCCAGCAGGAGGTGAGTGGTGGGCAAGCGAGGGAAGCTTCATCTGTATTTACAGCCACTCCCCATCACTCACATTGCCACCTGAGCTCCGCCTCCTGTCACTTCAGCGGTGGCATTAGATTCTCATAGGAGCGTGAACCCTACTGTGAACTGCACATGTGAGGGATGTAGGTTGCCTTCTCCTTATGAGAATCTGATGCCTGATGATCTGAGGTGGAACAGTTTCATACTGAAACCGTTCCCCTACTTGGAAAAAATTATCTTCCGTGAAATCAGTCCCTGATGCCAAAAATGTTGAGGATTGCTGCTCTGCAGGTTGCCTGACTTGTAATTGAGTTGGGAGATATTTGTATATATTCTAGACACAAGTCAATTCTCTGCTATATTAGTTGTAACTGTTTTCTCTCAATCTGAAGCTTGGTCTCTGAGCTCTTCATGGTGTCTTGAAGGCCCCATCAATACAATCTCTTGCGGTTCTCACATTTTGTGTTCTATGTAAGAAACTTCTGCGTAACCCTAGCTGGCAAATATTTGCTCCTATTATTTTCTTCTAAACAAAGCCTCTCTGAAGAGGTAGAAATGGAAGGAAATGATGACAAGGAAGCAGCTACAAGATGATGAAAGGGAAATATTCCTGAAAAGAATTACAAGTTGCAAAGTTTCAAATGGGAACACGTCTAAAGGGTGAGGAGAACAGGAGTCCCGGTATAGCCGACTCATAATTAGCAAGGAAATGTGAAAGAACGGTATTCCAGGAGTAGGCAAAGTGAGTTCACACATGGAAGGGAGAGTAAAATGTTGGAATTTATTGTAAAGCAATGACAAGGCATAAGAGTTGGAACATGGCAGTGATGGGATAGGATTTATGGTTTTGTAAAGCTCACAGGAGCCACTGGTGGACGGGACTGCAGGAGGCTGCATTTGGAAGAAGTCCACTGCAGTCGTCCAGGTGAAAGTTGGTCCTGGCTTAGCCAAGTTAGTGGCAGTCAGGGTGGAAGACATTCAGCATCTTCTGGACACATGTTGTACGGGTGCTGCAGGCTTTGGTGGTAATACAAGATGTGAATATGTGGTAGGAGTGGGGGATTTGATGGTTGCTCTGGTTTGGGTTCGTATTGGATACTTGTTTGTGAAGAGTGCAGCATCATCCAAAGTGTGTCGGTTGTAACCAAGTTATTGAACCTGGGTAGGTGCCCTTGGGATGGGGATGTATCTTCTGGGATTTTCACCCTGTCTGAGTTACACACACATTCAAGAGTCCTAGGACTGTGGCCAAATGATTGAATCAACCCGTTTCTCTTCTCTCTGCACATTGGGCTTTGAGGTTACTGAAGCTCCCTCTCTCTATGACATTGAACAAAACGATGAATATGAAAGACCTTCATGAATTATAAAGCTCCACGGAAATGTGAGATGCTATTATTATCTTGTGCAGGAAGACACTTATTAACGGCTGGGTGGTAGTGATGATTAAGAAAAACGCTAATAGCATATTGTGTTTACAGTGCCTTTAGTCCAAAACACAACATTGTCATTGTTGAAGCACGGTGATTCATGTGCTTTTTGTATACAAAAAAATGCATGTCAAACAAGATCACATATGGTAAGTATTTTATATATATATATATAAAAATATAATATATATATATATATATATTAGACATGTATATGTCTAAAATGATTCCAAAGAATAGCATAGGCTTATTTCATTATCATTGCAACAGTGTCAAGGTTGCCGCATTTGACAGACAAAGTCAGAAAGAGTTAAAAATAGAGATTCAAATGAAAACATATTCACTTTTTTCCCCTGATGTTTCAATCTGTTAATGACCCTAAGCTGCTTCTCACTGTATGACTCAGCGGCATTGAAAATGAACCAGAAAGAGAGAGAGAGAGGAGAGACAGAGACGGAGACAAAGAGAGCGAGCGAGAGAGAGAGAGAAACAGAGAAAGAGACAGAGAGACAGAGAGAGACAGCCAAGTACTTCCAAGCACAGGGGCATTCCTTTATTTCTGTAACACATATTTATTAAGAGCTGTTCTGCATCCTGGAAGGTGTTTGCGGGGTGAGGGCAATCTCTCCCAGCCCCTATGGTACCAACAGCCTGGGAGGGCTGAGCTGTCTCAGGATATATCCACACAACCTTGAGTTGTCTGTAAAAATTTAAACTGCATAGCCTCCACCGCTGACTTCCAAATCAGCATCTCTGTTGGTATGATTCAGCAGTAGGCATGAACACTGAAAAGTTATTTGTATGCATATTCAGGATTTGGGGAGTACTGCTTTGGGCAGACGCATTGGACAGCGGTAGCCACTCGGTGTTAGGCTTTTAAGAATAAACTTAGCACGGCCCAGGTAGTAGTTTCTAGATTCAAGGGTGAAGGCTGCCGTGACACATAATGGGAAGGGTCGGTCTTTAGTGAGGCGGTCTCAGGCTTTGCTGTCTTACTGTTAATATCACAAGCGAAGCTGACAGCGACTGCAGAAGGAAAGAACAAGGAACCATCATTTCCATCTTCTCCTTTTATCTCTAACATCATAACTGCTCTTCACCAAGAATCAGAGGGAAAAGGGAGCAGCTTTCTCTTGCCGGAAATACAAATCCCAGAACCACTTTTTTTTTTCTCTCTCTCTCTTTTTTGCTTTATCTGCCAGAAATTTTGAGGTCAAATTTATGCTCAACTCCAGGACCTGAATGTCTTTGTTCCTTTTGCTGCATGTGTCAGATTTGGTCTCTTTTATTTCGTTGTGGGGAGGCGGGGGGAACAGGAGAAATAAGTTCTAGTGTTTCATAGCACTGTAGGGTGACTATAGTTAAAAATAATATAATATATAGTTTCAAATAGCTAGAAGGAGGAAATTGAATGTTTCCAACACAAAGAAATGATAAATGTTTTAGATAATGGATATGCTAATTAACTTCGATCTGATCACTGTATATTACATGTATTGGAACATCAGTATGTACCCCATAAATATGTACAATTATTACTTGTCAATTAAAGCTAAATAAATAAAATGTGGGGAGTACTTTATGCTGTGCTGCCTCAAATTGTCTTTAAGCAAAACTAATATTAAAACCTATATGAAGGCTGGGCACAGTGGCTCACGCCTGTAATCCCAGCACTTTGGGAGGCTGAGGCAGGCAGATCACCTGCGGTCAGGAGTTCAAGATCATCCTGGCCAACATAGTGAAACCTCGTCTCTACTGAAAATACAAAAATTCTCAGGAGGCTGAGGCAGGAGAATGGCATAAACCCGGGAGGCGGAGCTTGCAGTGAGCTGAGATCCGGCCACTGCACTCCAGCCTGGGCGACAGAGCTAGACTCCGTCTCAAAAAAAAAAAAAAGAAAATACAAAAATTAGCCGAGCGTGGTGGCGTGGTCCTGTAGTCCCAGCTACTTGAGAAGCTGAGGCAGGAGAATAGCTTGAACCTGGGAGGAGGAGGTTGCAGTGAGCCAAGATCATGCCACTGCACGCCAGCCTGGGTGACAGAGGGAAGCACCATCTCAAACAAACAACAACAACAACAACAATAAAAAAAGAATGAAAACCATATGAAGATATCTATGAATATATCTATTTATCTGTGTGTGGGATAAGTTTGCCATTTTAATCATTTTAAAATGTACAATTCAGTGGGATTCATTACATTCACAATGTTTTATAATTATCACCACTACCTATTTCCAAACCTATTCATCATTACAAATAATAACTCTAATTATTAAGCCATACGTCCCCTTTGGGGAAATACTTTCTATTTTTTGAGACAGGATCTCACTTTGTCACCCAGGCTAAAGTGGTGCCATCTTGGCTCACTGCACCCTTGAGATGCATTGGGCATGTCTACCTCAAGCAATCCTGTGCTCAAGCAATCCTCCTGACCCAGCGTCCCCAAGTAGCTGGGAATACACACTTGCGCCACTGCACCCAGCTAATTTTTGTATTTTTTACAGAGACAGGGTTTCACCATGTTGCCAAGGCTGGTCTCAAACTGCTAAGCTCAAGTGATCTGCCTGCCTTGCCCTCCCAAAGTGCTAGAATGACAGGTGTAAGCCAATATATTAGTCCATTTTCACACTGCTGATATAAAGACACGCCTGAGACTGGGCAATTTACAAAAGAAACAGGTTGAATGGACTTACTGTTCCACATGCTTGGGGGGGTCTCGCAATCATGGTGGAAGGTAAAAGGCATGTCTCACATGGCAGCAGACAACAGAGGAGAGCTTGTGCAGGGAAACTCCCCTTTTTAAAACCATCAGATCTCATGAGACTTATTCACTACCATGAGAACAGCACAGGAAAGACCTGCCCCCATGACTCACTTGCCTCTCGCTGGGTCCCTCTCATAAGAATTCAACATGAGATTTGGGTGGGGACACAGCCAAACCACGTCAGCCACCATGCCAGCCTTCTGGGGAAATACTTGGAATGGTGTTCATATGTTGAGTTACCCATACCCTGAGATAAATCTGCTTGATTATGTGTGATGTCTGAATTTAATGACCAATGTGATCCCACCAGCCATTTCTACAACTGATCTTGTTGCCCAGGACACCTAAATATACATTTCTCCAAGAGTAAACATTCAAAATAGCCCTCAACTTCTTAAGACTCTTAAAATCATGTTGTTGGTTTGTAATCTACATTTACATAAGTAAACAAGTATGGATTGTGTTTCCTTTAATTAGCAGTGGGGGGATATCAGCAAATGATGGAAAACAGAATGCATTTTATCTAATTCTACAAGATTGACTTGTAAATGTACTAAAATCTTCCACTCTGGAAAGACTTCTGGTCAGCGAAGATGTATCTGGGTCCACAACAATTTGCTGAATACGGAATCATGGCTAAATTTCAATGGGATGCCTCCAAAACCCAGGATAATGTTCAGTTTCCAAGAAAGATCTTATTAGGTTCAACACATTGTGTTTTACAAAATGAAATTATATATTCTCATACTTCTAAATGCTTTCAAGGCAAACACAAAATGAAAAAAATAAAACCTCTCTAATTGACCACCACATTTAAATAGAAACTTCAAAAACACCTAATGTCTTTATGCAAAATGCTTTACAATTTTTGAAGTTCTTTTCACACATTACCTCATTTCCTTTGTGTTCCTGAAACTAAGATGGCTTTCAGTAAACAATTTTTCTAGTGTTCTGGCTTATGTCCATGGCCAAACACACACACTATTTTAAAAGCATTGGGTCACAATGTGGAACGAACCCAAATGCCCATCAATCAACGAGTGGATAAAGAAACTGTGGTACATAAATATATGATGGAATGCTACTCAGCCATAAAAAGGAATGAATTAATGGCATTCACAGCTACCTGGATGGAATTGGAGACTATTATTTGAAGTGAAGTAATTCAGGAATGGAAAACCAAACATCTTATGTTGTCATTCATAAGTGGGAGCTGAGCTATGAGGATGCAAAGACCTAAGAATGACACAATGGACTCTGGGGACTCAAGGGGAAAGGGTGGGAAGGGGGTGGGGGGTAAAAGACTATAAATTGGGTTCAGTGTATACTGCTTGGATAATGGGTGCACCAAAATCTCACAAATCACCACTAAAGAACTGACTCATGTAAGCAAATACCACTTGTTCCCCTAAAATCTATGAAAATTAAAAATATTTTTAAAGTCCCAATTCATTAACAATAAGTTATTTTGCAAGTGACAGCTGCTTATCACCCAAGTTCTTTCATTGCCTTCTTCCCCTGGCCCCAAACTGCCCACCTCATAAGCTTGGTGAAAATATATTCTTTCTTCCCTCATCATTCACACTAAACACTTAGTGATATTTTAACAAATATTGATGCCTATGTCCCAGTGGAAGAGATTCTTAATGAGCTGTTTTGGGGTTAGGGTATAGGCACATGTATTTCAAATATGTATATATATCTGAATACTTTTAACGAAAAGCAAATGTTGTGATCCACACATTTATAAAGAAGGCAAGTGAAAACAATGACACCCTCTTTTCCATAATAAAATTCTTCTTCTCATTTTCTTACATCGTTAATTTCTTATGGAAATCAATGAACAGTCCCATGAAATTTTATCAAGCATAAACATCACCGAACGGGCTTGGGAAAGAAAGAACAGCTTGCAACCCACACCCTCAATTTCAGATTCAGGAAGCCTCCTCCCAGGCATAGGATCCCAAATTTTGCATTTCTAACAAGTTGCTGCTTTGTGAACCACACTTTGAACATTACTGTTGAAGAACACCCCATGTTCTAGAATTAACAGAATGTTTCCTAATCAAACCTTGTTTTTCTTCCTTAGGGTTATGGTGCCCTTTGTAGGAAAGAATGCACCCAGGAACTGCTCTGTACTTTATACCGAATTTAATAAGGCCTTATATGATACCTGCTAGTGTTACTTTTAATTATCTTAAGAGTGGTTGATAATTACATTCAGTTGGTAATGAATCCCTATCTACACACACACACACACACACACATACACGTCTACTAAGCTTTTTAAATAATCAGAGATAATTTCCTAGATCTCTTATTGATATGGTTTGGCTGTGTCCCCACCCAAATCCCATCTTGAATTGTAGTTCCATTGCCACGTGTTGTGGGAGGGACCCGGTGGAGATAATTGAATCATGGGGGACGTTTCCCCCATGGTGTTCTTGTGGTAGTGAGTCAGTTTTCACAAGATCTGATGGTTTTCTAAGGGACTTCCCCTTCAATGGGCACTCATTTCTCTCTCCTGCCACCACTATGTGAAGAAAGACATGTTTGATTCCCTTTCTGCCACGATTGTAAGCTTCCTGAGGCCTCCCCAGCCATGTGGAACTGCAAGTCAATTAAACCTCTTTCCTTTATAAATTACCTAGTGTCTGGCAGTTCTTTATAGCAGTGTGAGGACAGATTAATGTACTTACTTATTTTGAGGTTTCACACAATAATGATTTTCTGATAGTATTGTTTTTTCTGCATATATTATCTGAAATTTTACTTGTAATCAACAATTTTTTAGTTACTCTGAAATTCAATATATATAGGAAAAGTGGGAAAAAAGCATGATTCTTTTATTGATCAAGATTCAGGAAAATGTGATCATAGCCTAGTAATATAACCAGTGAGTTTTATTCTGGGTGTCATCATGAATACATGAACTTTTATGTCTTTATCATTTTAAATCCAGTACACATATTATTCTTACAGACGTTCTAATTGTCCCATTATAGCTGGTCAGTTTCTTCCAGCTGATATTTGGGCCTTTGTGGTTTTATTGTTTGTTTTATACATATACATACACATGCATATGTCTCTCTCTCTCTACAGAGAGATATATTCTACCTCTGGAGAGAATACATACACACACACACACACACACACACACACACGTTCTTATATATAGACTGTTTCCTAGTCATGTGTCTAGAGAGAGAGAATATACATATTCTTATCTATCTATCTATCTATCTATCTATCTATCTATCTATCTATCTATCTATCTATTTCACAGGTTTGCTCTCTACTCCGGGCCCCAAAGTGCCAAGAGGATATATGTATGTATGTATGTATGTATGTATGTATATGTGTATGTATGTATGTAAACTAAATTATCAACAGTGGTTTTCTTTTGTTAAAAGATTTTTCTTCTGTATGCTCTTTGATATTGTAAATGTATAGCAATGAAGATCTATTGTTTTGGCAATCAGACAATTAGAAAAATATAAAAGACTGTATTTAAAGGAAAGAAGACAGCATCTGAAATGGGGTACAGAAAGACAGTTCACACACACACAAAAAAGGTGTTTTATGGCCTTGGAAGAGTTTCAGGAAGGAACGAAAATGCAGTCACAGGACTGTTCTTGAATCCCTACAGCCAACGTTTGATCAACTGTACTTTCTGTAGCATATCTCGGAAATGACTGGGAGCAAATTGTATGTGGAGCTGTAGAATGTGTCAACAAACTTGAAGAGAAATCATTAAATATTACGTTTGGAGTTCAGCCCAAAGCAAATATTTCTGTATTATAGGTTCTTCTAACAGATGGATGGTATGAGTGGTTCAATACTATTCTTGCCTAGGTCCTCATAAAAGCACCGGGGGGAACATGAATGCAGGTAGAAGAGAATTTACTTTAGTTCTTGCAGCGCTAAAACCAGTCCTTCAAAAAGACACTGCGGTCCCCATGCATCTGCACGGGCATTAGGACTCACGTCCCCAGTGTGACTCCACCACACGTCTGGGAATTATTCCTGCCTGTAACTTGAAGGATTTTACCTGGGTTTCAGCTCTCACTTCTCCCATGCTTGACTAAGTCTTCCTCCACTCATGTCTTATTCGAGCCTAAAGCTCAGTGTGTGCTATGTTGAGGTAAACATCTTTTTCTCATTCAAACTGGTCTCTTTTCTTATTTCCCATGTTAATATCACAAGAATGTATCCAGCTACACAGGTTAAAACACTGAATTCATATTTCTACCATGGCCTCTCTTTGTAGAATCCCAGTATTCGGTTAATATTTGGGGCTCACTGATTTTTAGTGTTTAAATTGGTTATCACACCCATTACTTTCTTTTTCATTCCCACACGCATCTGCAACTCCAGGGCAAAAATCTGTATCCACTTTAAATCGCTGCCTGCTAGTTATTCCTCTGGGTCTAAACTTTTCAGAAAGCTCACCCTTGGTGTTCTAGCCTCATGCTAAGTCTCAATTAAAATTTATTTTGCTCAGGAAGGTTTAATAATTGTGTTATACAAACAAGATTAAGATCCTAGGCTTGTCTTTCAAAGCCACACACACAATGTTTGTTCATCTAATATTTGTTTAATATCTTCCTTCTGCTCAATCAGAATAGTCTTTTGAACTCTGTGTTCTTATATACATGGTATGTCTATTTTCTTCTTTCATTACATGGACACTGAATAAATGAATACAAGTACTCTTAGGTGACAGGTGGCCTCAGGGACAACTCTCTTCTAAGCAACCATGTGATAAGGAGGGGGATGACCTCAGCTTGAAGTCTTTTCCAGTGGAGGGGAGGGAGATTTATAGCATGATAGAGGTGTTTACATTTTATAACAGTGTACAAATATTTTAGACAGTTGACTTGCTGGATTCATTTATCTTTCAATAGACAATAAACAGCAGAGCGTTTGAAATGCTATTCATCAATAGTGCAATCATATATTATTTACCAAGAATGTGTACCCTACTTTCCACTGCAGTGACTTCCACCAAGCCCCTTGGTACCCTTCCATCCATCAGAAAAGATATCATACGGATAGAACTTGCTACATTGAAATTTAATTCCTCTTTCAAATAAAATCACCTTAGCCCTGTCATACAGTTATTGAAAGACTTATTATTTTTTTTTAATTTTTAGTTTTTTTTAGAGATGGTGTCTTGCTGTGTTGCCTAAGCTGGTCTTGAACTCCTGGGCTCCAGTGATCCTCCTGCCTCAGTCTCCTGAGTAGCTGGGACTATAGACATGCACAACTGTGCCCAGAGAAAGACTCATGTTGGTTTTAGTTGATCTGCTGATTAATCTGTTGGAGGAAAATGCAACGATTATTATTTCCGAAGCTTTGTCGGAAAGACAGAAGTTTGTTCATTTTGAAAAAAAAAATCTACATAAGATTGAATGAACTACTAAATATTTTAAAATATACTTTGCTAAATATAGTTTACAAGATGTATTATGTGTCGGCTGGGCGCGGTGGCTCACACCTTTAATTCCAGCACTTTGGGAGGCCGAGGTGGGAAGATCACCTGAGGTCAGGAGTTCGAGACCAGACTGGTCAACATGGTGAAACTCCGTCTCTACTAAAAGAAAATACAAAAATTAGCCAGGCGTGGTGGCACACGCCTGTAATCCCAGCTACTCCAGAGGCTGAGACAGGATAATCACTTGAACCCAGGAGGTGGAGGTTGCAGTGAGCGCCACTGCAGTCCAGCCTGGGCGACAGAGCAAGATTCTGTCACACACACACATACAAAAATGTATACGTGTATACACATCTTATAAAAAATACGTGTATATGTATATACATATACACACCTACAATGTGGTGTGTGTGTATATATATGCATGCACACACGTGTGCACACACGCATATTTTACACTTACTACTCTGATGTTCTATAAGATTTTGCTTAAGCTTACATGTATAACTAGAATACTGTCGAATAATATAAGGGAAAAGAAATATATTTTCTTCCTATCTTAGTTTCATGGCGAAGGCCCCTATGACAAAAGACAGATTAAGCAGAGTAAAGAGTGCACTTCATTTAATAACAGTTTGAAATGACACAGGAGGCTTCATAAGGCAGTGAAAACCCAAAGAAACAGAGAAACCTGTGTATTTTTGTGCTTAGATGCTTAGGTTTGATAAAGAGTGGACAGTCATTGGAAAGTATGATTGAAGGAAAAATGAATATGATCTAATGGGAATAAACTGGGGAGAACTTAGCAAGGCCTTGTGTGTTCAGATTTTCCTCGGTGTCCTTTTGTCTTCAGAGATAAGAATGTTCTATTCCTCTCATAGGAGGGTCTTATGACCTGGCTTTAGGGGAGAAGGATGGGGAGAAGGTCAGAGAGAACTTTCCTGCTTCTTCTGTTTTCTCAAATGCTAAGATGCCATATTTATGGGTGGTGTGCCCCATCAAGAATGCTCATTAAGTAGGCTTCTCCCTGTAGCTACAGACTGGAATAAATTCATTCTCAGCCCTATATAGGACATATACTTTTTTTTTTTTTGAGACAGAGTCTCCCTCTGTCGCCCAGGCTGGAGTGCAGTGGTGTGATCTTGGCTCACTGCAAGGTCTGCCTCCTGGGTTCACGCCATTCTCCTGCCTCAGCCTCCCGACTACCTGGGACTACAGGCACCCACCACCACATCTGGCTAATTTTTTTGTACTTTTTTGGTACAGATGGAGTTTCACCGTGTTAACCAGAAAGGTCTCGATCTCCTGACCTCGCGATCCACCCGCCTCGGCCTCCCAAAGTGCTGGGATTACAGGCATGAGCCACCGCGCCCAGCCCAGATACATATTTTATGAAAAGAGTAACTGGCAGTTGACCAACAAGAAGAAATATAGATAACAACACACAATCTTCATGACATCTGATGCTTCCGTGCAATAGCACTTATGGTGTGTCCATAAACCAGCAAGGACCCTACTTTGTGGAAAGCAGGTAGATGCACAAATCTTCACACCCTCCCCTAGAACAATAAAATACAAATTGTTGGGGATGAGCCCCAGAATGTGCCTTTCACAAGTCCTTGGTGTCATTCTTTTAAATGCAAAAGCATGAAGAGTATCCTGGTAGAGTGCATGGATCATAGAAACAACTATAACCCAAAATAATGAATTCCAATCAATAGATTTCAAAGCCACCTCATGAACCAATTAATTGAATCCAGTGTCATCTGCTACATAAAATATGTATGCAAGAATATCTCCAGGCTTGCAAATAAACACGATGCATTATATTCTATGCTGCCAAAGAAACTGGGGTGCTCCCACTTCCCGCTGAATCTGATATTTGTATGAGGTCTGTGGAAATAAACTGTGGAATATCCATCTTTGCAAAGAAGAAATATCTACCAGGTAAGAAATACTGGTTTTATCTTGATGATAGCATAAAAATAATTGGCTCCAAATATATGTATCACCCTTTCAATTACTCTAGCTCATCCTTCCCTGTTGCTGTCTTTCCTGATGCATTCCTAGGTCCTGGATCCTACTGATTTACCCCATCCTGTCTGCCGCAGTTCTTTAAACTTCCAGTTCAACTACCACTTATCATAAGGGACTCTCATGGCAGTAAACGTTCCATCACTTTCATCCATAATCAGGGGATATTATATCCTTTGTTTTAATATACCACAAAGAAGTAAAAAAGCTCCACAATGGATCTACATAGTGATGGGTTGGGAGGCAGAGTGGGGAAATGTAGTGGATTTACTCTCTGGAGCTCATATAAGTCTTTGGTTAAGAATTCATACTGCAATCAAAAACACCCAAAGCAATTCCAAAACCCTTCATTGTCCAAATTGTCATTACGAATTACTTAATATTTTGTCGTCTGTGGTCATAGCTATGGTATACGCTGATAAATGAATTATGTGATATTCAAAACCAGAACATTAGGAAATTCTTCCTGGAACATTTGGGATTCTTTTTAGAAACAGATGAAAGCCATTTTGAAAGTTTTGACAAGTAATGAAATAATAAGTATGTATGTTGCATTTCCTAGGTAATTTTCCTAATTGGTATATTAGCTAAATACAACTGACGTGGTCTGTGGGAATGAAAGAAGCTACCAAATAGTTAAGTGTTTCACCATTTCTCAATCCTCTTCAGTCCAAAGACCAGGGGCAGGTGGCAGCACAGATTCATTTGGAGGGTTTAGAATCCTACCTTTAATGAGAAGCATACACAATGTGAGAAAAATAGTAATAAATCAGGAAAGAGATTTATGCTTCTTTTGAGATGGTGAATAGAACATAATGCCCCTTCCTCCACAAAAATCTACTTTTGAGAAACTACAGAGGCTAAGACAAGGCATCAATCTGCGGAAAGAGCAATAATAGAACATGAAATCAGTAAGCAGCTATAAGCCATCCTGAGGAGATTGCAAGCTGATGAATCATGTATATATGGCGAATGGGAGTGGCTGCACCTTCTGGCAGAGGGTGGAAGTGGTAACAGAAAGATGTTGGTTTGAAAGAAAAGTATTTAGTTCACTCTGGCCTCTTAGCAAGAATGCCTTGAGTTAATCATTGTCTAATCTCCCTCCCATCTTCCCTTCTCCATACAACTTAGAACTTGAGGGCAGCCGTCAGGTAGTGGGACTCTGGCAAGCCTACGGAAAACTCAGCTGCATTGAGGAGTTGGCTAAAAACTTTCAGGGACACCAGTCACTTATGGCCACTATGGGCTTTTCCTGTTTCACCCCCTTCCCCTCCACACCCTCAGGAATGAAGCTAAAGAGGCTGCTTCTTCCTAATGCCGGCTCCTTTAGAGAGTTTAAAGCCAAATCTCAAATTTCAAACTTCTTCATAGGTTTTCAGGGCTCCAGAGTGATCTAAAAGTGTTTGTTGAATGTGAATCTCATAGAAGAAACACAGACTTGGGCTTGCCCTTAGGTCCCATCAAATCCACAATTACAAACCAGAGTGATGGATGAGTTTCCACCCAGCTAAGGAGAACACAGGCTGAATGTTCAACAAACAGCTATATACCTGAACATGTAAAAAGGTACCAAACGCTCTCTCTCAACAGAAAAACAATTATTATATGTTAAATATAATGATTGGAACAGATCAGTGAAGGAATTACAACAGACAAAATAAATACATGCGATCACCTAATGGAATATATTTCAAATAGGAGATTATAATAAGAAGTAAAAGAGAACTTGGTAAATATAACAGGTATAGAATAAATAATAGTAAAGATGAACAAGAACCTAATAGTTAAGATAAATCATAGAATGAATTACCGAATTGGAAGATTAGATGGAAGAAATTCCCAGAAAGTATCAGGAAAGAATAAAGGAGAGAAAGGCATTCTTGGAAAAATGGATGATTTTGTTAGAGATACCGGTATCAGGTAACAGAAAGAGAAAAAAAAAAAATACAGAGGAAGAACTAAGTTGATGAAAGAATGAAAATACACTTGAAACAAACAAAAAGAACAAAAACCTTATTTTGAATGGGCTCTGAACAGAGCCCATTCTCACAAAGAGTGCCCTGAATAGATATATTACTAAGAAATTTAAGGACATCAAAGACAAACGGAAAATTCTAATAGCCTTCAGAGAGAAAAATGGGTGAGCTATGAATGAATAAGAATCAGATTGACTTCAAACTTCCCAGTCATAGCACAGGACATTAGCAGATACATGAGTCATATTTGAAAGTCTGAAGAAAAATAACTCTGAATTTTAAAAAATTTAATAGTATAGGCCAAGTTAAAAAAAAAGATCAAAAAGAGATTCAATCATTTTGCTAAGCACAGATTTAAAGACTCCAAAAATTATCTTTGAGAAACTACTTATCAAAGAATATAAGTAATTTGATAAGAATTCTGGAAAATATATGAAATGTAAGCACAATCAATAACTATAATTTATATTTGGCTAAAATAGCTAGAATAAAGAAGATAAAAATCATATATGGATAATAGCCCAGAACTTAAATTCTTGGAAATATCTACTTAAATGGCACTTACGGGTGGGACTAAAAGAAGACACGTCTTTGAAAAAGGTTTGTCTTAGTTAGAGGACTGCTACAGAAATTCCCAGATCTGTCAGTAAATTCCTTGATGTATTCTATATATTTTTGATTTTCAAACAGAAATTGAACAAAATTGGTATAAACCAATAGTATGTTGTTAAATTTATAAAAACATTTGGGAAAAATAAATAGCACTCTCTGTGTTCAGTTAAGGTTAACCATAGTAAGGACAAAAAATAGATAATATAGTTTTAAATACAGTAGAAGTATATCTATTAATTGACAGGTAGAAACTTATGTTTTCAAAAACAAAACGTACAGTTATGCTCCTGCTGAAGTAACTAAATTGAACAAATAAAATACGATGGCAGAAATTAATGTTCAACAAACATAAGTGGCTTAAATTCATAAATTTAAAAAAATTTCCAGACAATCTCATGTTTGTAACAAAACCTAAGATGAAAAATGCATCCAACTCAAGGGACAAATTTAAACCCAAAAGATATAGAAAGACTAAAATTATTCAAGAGTATAACAAATGCAAGCATAAATAAGACCTAAAATGCTGATATGGAAATCTTAATAGCTCAAAAATTAGAACTTAAGAACATAATATTATAAGAAGAAACAAGATGTTTATGCCCTTTGACCAAAATTCCCCCATGTACCCAACTTCCAGTCCCTGGCAATCACGTGTCTACTCTCTGTTTCTGTGAGTTTGACTTCTTTAGATTCCACATACAATTGAGATCATGCAGTGTTTACCTTTCTGTGCCTGGCTTATTTCACTTAACATAAAGTCCTCCATGTACATCCATGTTGTCACAAATTACATGAATTCCTTCTTATTTCCTTCTTTTTTAAGGGTGAAGAATAGTTCATTGCGTGTACTTACATATTCACAATATACATCTCAAGTATAACACAGATATGAAAATATTAGGTCAAACTTTACATAAAACAGAGAAAACCCCTTGTTTAAAGCATAAGAACATAATAAATACGTAAGAAAACCTGTAACAATCTGACGATGTTGTAAGATAGAAAGAAAGCTTCCATAAGACTCAAATGATCAATATGACAGGAATTCACCCTATGAATCTAATGTGGCAAAATCAGAAGTTAGTGCAAATAATTAGATTTCAAAAATCTATATGTTATAATATATTCATCCCTACAGCACCCAGAAAGGAATGCAGCCCCGCCAATCTCTTGATTTCAGCCATGGGAGAATCTAAGAAGAGGATGAAGCTAGGCTCCACTGCACCAGGATTTCTGACCTGCAGAACCCTGACATAATAAATGGCTATTCTTTTATGCTGCTAAATTTCTCACAATTTGTTATGACAGTTTAACTAAATGTATACAGCAGACAGACAAATGCAGAAAGGGAACACAATAGAGTGATAACAGACATGTGCAGACATACAAACATGTTTTTATTCATATATACAAGAAATCAATACATAATAAAGCCCACAATCAAGGAGGAAATAAAGGATGGCTTTAAGTACAACAAAGAAATAATCTGTACAAGGTGGACTGAATGGCAAGTCTACCATTTATTAATGAATGAATAATTTGTGTTTTTATATGAACTCTCCCAGAGAGCAGAAATAAACGTTCTCTTACTCTTTCTACACAGTTACTATTAGTTGGTGCTAAAACCAGGGAAGCTCAACAAAGAAAAAATACAGTCTATCCTATTTTGTACAGAGATACAAAAAAAAACATGATTAACATCTAACAACAAATACAAAAACAGTATTAAAGAAGATATTGAATATCAAGCTAAGCTTAACGTTAGAAAGTTAGGTTATTTAATTTACTACATGAAAAAAGTAAATGCAAAGCAAGGATAATCTTAAAAGATAAAGAAAAATGCCTTGAACCAACTTATGATTGTATGTTATCAAATTAAGGAAAGAAATAAACATTTCTTTATCTGAAAATGGTAGTTTATTTATTTCTTACTTCAAACATTATACATAATGATAAAACATTAGAAGCCTTTTGTCTAAAGAGAGAACAAATCAAAGACAGCTAACTTCATTTTTATTCAATTTTGGATTCAGTGCAGTGAATGCAGAGAGGACAGGGAACTCTGATACCGTTCCTGGGTGAATAACACTGCCCAACCACTTAGACAGTTTTTAACCTAAGGGTGTATATCCAAATATGCACATAAAATATGGTCCAGTAAATATATTTCTAGGTGAAGAAACTTCTGCATTTTTTTTTCAACAAGAGACACGCACAGAATCCTAAGAGTTGAACTCTTTACCTAAGGCCAACTCAAATTTCCAGCTTCTGAAAGAGTTAAATATCTTGTGGTATAACTATCGGGTGAGGTTCCATATATCAGTGAACACAAATAAACTACAGCTCCAAGCATCTTCATGGTGAAAACAAAAAACATACTATTCAATGAAAAGGGAAATGCCAGGTCAAGAAGAACATAGCACGATCCTATTTATAAAAAATGAAAAGCAGACCAAATAATATATTATTTGGTTTATGCTGGTAGTGACAATTTTGTAGAAATAAAACTTAATAAAAGAAGGAAATAATGAATCAGATTCACAAAAGTGGTTACCCTTAGGACAGGTTCAAAGAAATACAATTTATAAAAGGAATTGAGGGGAATCCAAAAATCTTCGTGTTCTACTCTTAATTCGGTTTGTGCACCGAAAGATGTTCATTTAATTATTCACATCCATATTATGAAACATTATCTAATCAGAAAAAACAAAAATAAATGATTAAAATTGTCTATGGAAGTTGGAAGCAGAACTGCACAAAACAGCTTGAGGTATAAAAAAAGACACATCCTTGCAGTAATTTTAGGTCAAATCCAGCAGTTTAACAATGGGAGTGATTACTAACCTTAAATTTTCTAATCCTATGAAACCCAGGAATTTAAGTTTGTGGTCAAGTACCAGATAGACATTAAAATAATTGTTTATCTGGAATGAAGAAAATTATACATGTTCTAATTTTTTCCCAGTCTTGTGCTAAGAGATCTTTCATTAACTGGAACAAATTAATCTAAATAACTCTCAATATTTATAAAGGCATTTTATTAAAATGGTTTTTAAAACTAATGTTCTACCATTCTCAGTTGCCGTGTCTGGAAAAATTATTACTGATTATAAATTTTACCGGTGGTTTCCAGAGACGAATGAACACGTGGGAGTTGTTTTGTAAGAAAGTTCCTGGCTACCTCCCCTGAGGGTTCTGATGTATCGGCTATGTTACTGGAATTGGTACACAGTAATTATTCAAATTGCACGCACAGCTAAGAGACGCAATAAAGCTTCTAAAGCAGTTCCCTCGTGTATGCAAAACTATTTTAACAGCAGCACGCGTTATTTTAACACGGAGAGGCAAAATTCATCTTCAAAACAGAACTGCCTTTCAGAGAATTATTTGTTACATCACGAGTGGCAGAGGGTGAAATCCAAAAACAAGAAGTCACGGTGAATCTGCTCTAACCAATCAGTGGAGTTGAGAGTTGTAGCATCCAGAAGAAAATTTCATATTAGGATAGCCAAAAGGTAGTCAGCAAAAGGGCTAGATGTTTGATTTAAAAGGTTTATTTTTCCATCTTAACCCATATGATAAAATGCCGCCAAGTTTCTCCTCAAATCCTCAGTTAAATCTAATCAAATCCTCTCTCTCTCTCCCCTCCCGCCCCCACCACACATAGTTGAGTGAATTTTTTTTTAAGCAGGGTCTCACTCTGTTGCCCAAGCTGGAGTGCAGTGGCATGATCATAGCTCACTGCAGCCTCAAACTCCTGGGATCAGGGATCCTCCAGCCTCAGCCTCCCAAGCAGCCGGGACTACGGGCAGGTGGTACCACACTCAGCTAATTTTTTTCTATTTTTTGTAGAGACAGGGTTTAACCATGTTGGCCAGGCTGGTCTTGAACTCCTGGGCTCAAGCAATCCTCCCATTTCAACCTCCCAAAGTGCCTAACCTTGAGTGGATTTCTGAATTCAGAGGTGATCCAGCCTTTCATGTTGGTATCTGAGGTGGAAAACACATCACCCATAAAGGACAATAGGTAAAACTGGCTCTAAAAATAACCATATTAACCTGAGTCATCATCCATCCTCTGTAAGTAATTGGCAGACATGTTTGGACAGGGTTTGGACTTCCAGAGCGACTAAAGTTCACATTTCAGTCTAGATTATTTCTTTATTTACATTATTTCTTTATTGCATTCATTATGAGGATGCCAATTCCACAGGCAGGGATTACAGAAGCAGGGATCGTGGAGGCTTTTGCTTATGGCTGCTTCCAGGAACCTAAAATGGTCCCTGGTGCACTGCTGGTACAAGTAACTATTGGTTGGATGAATGCATTTTCAGAGATAGGGAAACCCACATTATCTCAACATAATACAATTATGTGACTGGAAATATCACAATTCCAACCACATGTATTTCACCTTGGAGTCTGTACAAACAGAGATTATGGATGAAAGTTTCAACATCTTGTTCTCTAATGGTTGCATGTTTTTTTCCCAAAAATACATTGGAGATTTTGTCCAAGTCTGTGGTGTCTGTAGTGGCGGCAGGGCTGCAAAGGCCACATCTACCCTACGGGACTGAGAGACTCAAATCCCCAACTTTAGAATAGGGATAGGTTTTGTATTCAGATTTGTAATTGGGTAGGGTCAGGCTTTGGGTTCAAGTTCAGGTTTGGGTAACAATTCAGATCAAAAAAGATTTTGAGTGTGTATAAATTTTAGTCCAGGCCTGGATCTCACAGTCAGGAGTCAAGGAGAAAAATAAAGATCAAAGGTCAAGGGTTAGGAGAGCTTTCAGGTATGGATGAAGGTTCATGTTAGGATTTGGGTTCAAGTTCAGGTTGGGGCACGGTTAGATCACTGATTGAATGTCAGGGTAGGAGCGAAGTTCAATGTTATAATCAAGGGATTAGAATCATTATTAGGGACAGTGATGAAAAGTCAGGATTAGGATCAAAGGCCATGGGTCAGAGAATGTGGGGGATGCCTTCAGTGTTCAGATCAGGGTCAAGAGTTAAGGGCTATTGGCCAAAGTTAAGGGTAAGTTCAGACGTTTACATTAGAGTTAGATTAAGTGTTGGGTTGGCTTTGCTTTTGAGTTCAGAATTGAGTTCTTTTTTCAAAGTTGGGTAGGATTAGGTTTCATATCTAGTCACCAGTTAGGGTTTGGGTTCAAATTTGGGTTCAATTTCTCATTCTCTGTTCAGGGTCATCGGTTAACTCAACGGTCAAGAAGCAATGGTCAAAGGCCATGAGTTAGTTTAAAGCATTCAATTCTGTTTAGGATCAGTATTAGGTTTAGAGTTAGAACACCACATGGGGCCCTTATCACTTTCACCTTTATGACAGAAAATCATAATCAGAAAAACACAAGGAGAAGGGAAAACTTAAAAAGCTGGAGTGCAGTGGCCGGATCTCAGCTCACTGCAAGCTCCGCCTCCTGGGTTTACGCCATTCTCCCACCTCAGCCTCCTGAGTAGCTGGGACTACGGGCGTCCGCCACCTCGCTCAGCTAGTTTTTTGTATTTTTTTTAGTAGAGACGGGGTTTCCCCATGTTAGCCAGGATGGTCTCGATCTCCTGACCTCGTGATCTGCCCGTCTCGGCCTCCCAAAGTGCTGGGATTACAGGCTTGAGCCACCGCACCCGGCCCTAAACTGAATCATTTTATGGTTCACACCTTTCCATATTTTTGTCTTATAAAAATATGTGTAAGATATTAAGCTTTCATTTTTCCAAGCATCTTTCAAATTATGATTTTCAGTCATAATAAAGAAAAGAGATAAGGGTTCCATGTAGTATTCTCAGTTCCCAGTTATGTTCCAGAATTAAAATAACACAAGAAAAAAAGAAAAATGTCAGGAAGAAACACCTAAAATAATGTGGTTTACTTAGCAACACAAACTCTTCAGGATGTGGTGTATCCGCAAATTGCCCTATTTTTAACTACCTGGAAGTTC
The DNA here is from genome assembly GCF_002776525.5 of Piliocolobus tephrosceles. Classification (NCBI taxonomy): domain Eukaryota; kingdom Metazoa; phylum Chordata; class Mammalia; order Primates; family Cercopithecidae; genus Piliocolobus; species Piliocolobus tephrosceles. The sequence continues at coordinate 18,008,478 of NC_045456.1, read as the reverse complement.
TTTCTGCGTAGATGTTAATTTTTAAAACTATTTTCTGGACCTAAATGTCTTGTCAAGGTAAGATAGCATTTAAATACTGATGAGAGCCCAGACTCACCTGAGAATGGGCAAGAACGTGTGGAAAAATACAAAATGTCATCTCATCACTTTTAGTGCCTCAGCTCAGCCATCTGCAAGGCTACTGAGATCACACTGTTGCAATATTAAATATGCTGGGATACACTGTTCCTCATGTATTTCTTATCCAGTACTAGGAACCACATTTCATCAAGGAAAAAAAAAAAAAAAAAAAGAAAACAAAAGCTAATTTCTGATACTGGCTTATTGAAATAAAGCCATTATTTTCAAGGATTAATTCAGTGCCTATAACTTGGTTTTAAATGTATACTATACCTTAAACCACTGGCAGATTTAAAAGACACTTCATATCTTATAACTACATTTTTCTTAAAACTTGTGTTTTAGTCTATTAATTAAACTGCAATTTAAGAGAGAATTCTGGAGAGCTAAATAAATGAGGCAAACTGCCTTAGAGTGTGTCTTCAATACAGACTGTGTTATAAGAAACTACTTTTGCTGCCCTTAGTAAAATCACCTAATAGCTACTGTGCTGCTAATAAATGGGGGAAAATAGTAGAATCGCAGCCTTATGAAGATTTGATGCTGCAAAAATATCCCATTAATGTTCAATACAATAAAAGGAATATGTGATATAGTGAACACTGTTTGGTTCTATTCTCCAGAAAAAAAAAAAAAAAAAAAAAACAAAAAAAAAACAAAAAAAAAACTTCTTTTTTAGCTAAGCAAAATGAGATCCACATTCATAAATTACTTTAAAATGCCTTTCTTCTATCACTTATTATAGCTTATCATGGTAGCAGAGAAACTGTTAAAACATGAAGAGCTAAAATAATAAATCACCAAAGCCAGGTTATGGCTTGAAAAGTCTGCCTGAGATAGCATAGGTCAATGACAATCTCACAGACAGTAAAAGGAGAAAATGTGAGGGCCGACTGTGCTGGCTCACGCCAGAAATCCCAGCACTTTGGGAGGCTGAGGCAGAAGAATCACTTGAGCCCAGGAATTCAAGACCAGCCAAAGCAACATGGCGAGACCTTGTCTCCACAAAAAAAAAAAAAAAAAAAAAAAAGTTTTTTCAAAATTAAATTAGCTGGGTGTGATGGCGGGTGCCTATAGTCCCAGCTACTTGGGAAGCTGAGGCTGGAGGATCACTTGAGTTCAGGAGGTCGAGGCTGCAGTGAACTATGAGGGAACCACTGCACACCAGCATGGGTGACAGAGTGTGACACTCCCTCCTCCAAAAAAAAAAAAAAAGGTAAAACGCTGTTCTGGATCTCAAGCTAGCTGTGTGTGTGTGTGTGTGTGTGTGTGTGTGTGTGTGTGTGTGTGTGGTGTTGAAAGACGGACTGCTTCATGTTCTAAGGAATATTTCCTCAGAAATAGCAATTAAAAATCCTAGAGTGGCCTAAGCAAGAATTTAAACCTGCAAATTAATTCAGAGAAAAACAAACACCAGAAAACTTCCATGGGTCAGATTGCTTTTGACAACTGAACTCTTCCTACGGAGCTATCTCAGGTTGTAAAATCACTTTGAATAAAGTAAGTTGGGATACAAATAGGATAAAATGAGGTGCTGACTCTGAATTTCAGGAAGGGAGCATTGTAAATATTAACAGTTCAGACATCTGGGGCAGAGAACTAGAAAAAGTCATTGCACCTTCATAGCTAAGAACACAGATTCCAAAGGACGTAATAATCTCCCAAGACCTTCCCTTGTTCTTTGATGTGACTGCAAACTGATCAAACATTCAAATGTTGCCACATGGCTGATTTATGAAAATGAATGCACCTTTGACTGCTGAAAACTGACGAAGGAAAAAAAGTTAACCTGTGATTACCCAAAGGAATTGAGAAAGCCAGATAGGAATTTAAGAGCACCCGCTCACTGTCTCTATAAGGTAAAATGAAAACTGTATCTTAATTCGAAATATTAAAATAACAACTGCTATACAAGTAGAGTGGGTTGATTTCAAGGAGCAGGATGTTAAGAAAAAGGAAGCTCTTAATGCATAAGGTGAAGGGGTAAAATACTTTCTCCATGTTGAGTCTTTTAAATTAAAAAGGACAAATAGGCCAGGCTGGGTGGCTCACACCTGTTAATTTCAGCCCTTTGGGAGACTTAGGTGGGAGAACTGCTTAAGCCTAACATTTTAAGACCAACCTGGGCAACATAGCAACATCCTGCATCAACCAAAAAATTAAAAATTAGCCATGCGAGGTGGCATACACCTGTAGTCCCAGCTACTCGGGAGGCTGAGGTGGGAGGATCACTTGAGCCTGGGAGGTGGAGGCTGCAGTGAGCTATGATTGCACCACTGCATTCAAGCCTGGGTGACACAGTAAGACTCTGTCTCAACAAATAATAAATAAATAAAAATAAAAGTAAAAGTAGACAAATTATTTGCAGTGAGGACGAGCCACATCAGGGAGGAGTGGTTCACTAATTGTCCGTAACTATGTGCACTACCATCTGAGGATTATTACTCAGACTTCAAAAGGGCATGACATGCTGGGCACGGATGTCTGGAATCCCAGCACTTTGGGAGGCTGAGCGGGGGGATCACCTGAGGCTAGGAGACCAGCCTGGCCAACATGGCGAAACCTCATCTCTACTAAAAATAGAAAAAGTAGCCAGGCGTGGTGGCATGGTCCTATAGTCCCAGCTACTTGGGAGACTGAGGCAGAGGTTGCAGTGGGCCGAGATCATGCCACTGCACTCCTGCCTGGGAGACAGAGAAAGACTCTGTCTCAAAATGAAAGAGAAGGAAAGGAAAGGGGAGAAGAGAAGAGGGGAGGGGAGGGGTGGGGAAAGGAAAGGCGTAAGAATAATGGCGTTATCATCCTTGATTGGGCTTTTCCTGGAGGAGCCACTGGTTGAGTAAAGATAAGAAGCCAGTGTTCTGGGTACTCAAAGCCAGTTGTAAGGGGTCTGTCCACCAACCTTAAGATTAGTTTATACATGAGAATGTGGCAAGCAGAATTATAAAGTCATCTACCCAAGATTCTCGTTCCCCTGGTTATTAAATCAAACATGAATCTAGGTACCGTTGTGAATTGTCTTTGCAGATATAATTAAGGTTACTAGGCAGCTGATGTTAAGATAAGCTGATTATCCTAGAATATCCAAGTGGGTCCATGACACTGAAAAACAGGAAAATGGTAATGGAACTATCAGTCCAGACAAGCCATGCAACTTGGGAAAGGAGAGAAGAGGTAGAAAAGGAAGTCAGAGAGATTCAGCACATTAGAAGCTGCCACTGTTGGCTTTGAAGGAGGAGGAAGGAGGCCAGGAGCCAAGGAATGTTGCGGTCCTCAAGAAGCCAAAATTTGCCCTCAGCCAATAGCCTGCAAGGAAGCAGGAACCTCAACCCCATGGAACTGGATGTAGCCATCAACCCAGACTTTCCTGGAAGTGGATGCATCCCTGGAGTCTGGAGGAAGAAACACGGCCCTGCTGCCAACACACTGACATCAGCTTTGGAAGATGATGAAGAGAAATCATCCAAGCTACGCACACTTCGGAGCCTCAGAATGGTGAGACAATAAATGTGTGCGTTTTAAGCCACTACAGGTGGGATAATTTGTTACAGGAACAATAAGAAACACATACAAGGACATGCAGGCAGTGTGAATCCCCTGGATAAACTTGAGGTTGCAAAGGATGGGATTTGGAGAAATGAGGATTTATAGAAAATACTCAAAAATATGCTTACATGAAGTCTGCAATGCTCAGTACCCACAGGGTGGTAAACTTGCCTTCTAAGTTCAATAAATAATTTGAGTACGGAGTGACCATTTCTTCCTATGTCACTGTGCCCTCCTACTAGGATATCCACATTAACTGAGAATGAATACCAGGCATATGGCAGCTTGCCATGATCATTTAAGGATAGAGCTGCCTTGTTACTGTATGCCTAACTAGGAATCCCCAGACATCTTTAAGAACTGAAATAGGTCAGGGAAGTTTGGGAGGAAAATGTAACTGTGGGTGCCATCTTCAACCATAAAGTTTATAAATGTGTGATTCTATATCTTCTGTACATGATGGAGATAACCCAGAAGTTCAGTAAAGAGACCCATCTATTTTGGGGACACCCCTTTTGCCTCACCAATCCTGGATCTGGAATGAACAAGGGTAGTTCAGATTACCTGGCTTGGACATGAAATGTCTGCTGTGTTATAATGCAAAAAGTTGCTGCCAGTCTAACCAGGAGTGGGAGGTTTCCCTAACTTCTCATAGAACTCACAGACAGTAGTATTCTAAAATTCTTGAAACAGTTACACCCCCTCTGCTGTGAGCAGCAAGCTGCTTTAGGCTCTAAGAAACTTGCATATCTTCCTAACCACCCCCAACACTAAGCAATGCCCTATCACTGGCATTCAGTCAGTTCACTTCAAAACACAAATGAATAGGGCATAAAAGTCCACATCAATTAGAAGATACCCAAATTAAGGTCAGGCATGGTGGCTCACACCTGTAATCTCAGCACTTTGGGAGGTCAAGGAGGAAGGAGTGCTCAAGTCCAGGAGTTCGAGACCAGCATGGGCAACAGAGCAAGACTGTCTCTTAAAAAAATAAAATTAAAAATAAAAAGTAGTCTGACATGGTGGCATACCCCTGTATTCCCAGCACTTTGGGAGGCCAACAGAGGAGGACTGCTTGAGCCTAGGAGGCCAAGGCTGCAGTGTGCTATGATGGTGTCACTGCACTTCGACCTGGGCAAAAGAACAAGAAGACTCTGTCTCAAAAAAAAAAAAAAAAAAAAAAAGAAGAAGAAATTGAAATTAATGAACTACTTTACCCTTGGAAACCTCTCTGGTCTGAAAGAAGAAATCAGCCAAAAGAAAAATACTATTTGAGTTCTATTTTGTCATTACTTTTAACAAGACAATAGCAAATAGCATGGAAAGAACCATCCGTTTGGAGCTAGAAGACAGAATTCAGATCCCTAGTTTTATCAAATAATGGCTAAGAAATCCTGACAAGTTATGAAACCATGCTTTATCATGTAAACTATAAGGTTAATAATAGTACTTTCGTCACAAAACTGTTGTGGAGGATAAAATCAGAGAAAAACGTAGAACACATACCCAGTGCTATAAAGCCTTTGAAAGTAGTGTCTAATAAAAGGAAATAATAAGTAACACTAATAAGAATCACGAGAAGTATACATGTATTTATCTTGTTGTAGTGCAACCACTGGGGATCTCTTTTCACCATCCAATAAGCAAGAGTCACAATGAGTAATGATAAATACCACGAAGAGAGAAAAATGGGAGCTCATACAAAGTGTGGAGGTTCTGCAAGAAGACAAGTATAGCAATAAAGGCTTTATAGGAAGAAAAGATGGATGGGACAGGTCAGTGGGTACCCATACGAGAAACCACACTCAGGAAGCACTGACAGTGAACTTACTGAAAACAACACTGAAACAGATGCATGGCGCGATTCAAACTCCCAGAATAAAATAAAATGGCATATGCTTCTGAAAAGAAAAGTGACATATGATTCATTTTGTGAAAGGTCCCGGCAGAAGAAAGCAGGCTGACTGAATGCCCTGTTGGTCAGCCTGACGGGATCATATTTGGAAGTGAACCTGGCGCAGTGGAAAGGTATTTCACATTAAAATCCAACAGCATACACATCGATACATGATTTCAAGCCATGGCGCTTGTCTGGAATCAGGAAACAAGGATTCCCAGGAAAGTCAGGAGGTGCTCTGCTGTTTTTAACATAGAAGATTCTAAGGATAATGGCCTCCAGCTCAGAAAACCAAATACTGCGTATCTTCTCTTACAAATGGAAGCTAAAGGATGAGAACACATGCACACATAGAGGGGAACAACACACACTGAGGTCTACTTGAGGGTGAAGGGTGGGGGGAGGGAGAGGATCAAAAAAATAACTGATGCGTACTTCACTCAATTCCTAGATGATGAAATAATCTGTACAAAACCCCATGATTCTAGGAAGCCACTTGCATGATACTCACCTCTCTGCTCCAAGTTGAAGTTGCACAAGCACACGGGCAGAATATTCCTCATGACTTCCATAGAACCAAGGGTTTATTTCTTCCAACGATCACTTATAACAATCTATCACAGCCATATGGAAAAAGAGGCTTCAAGCTATACTCTGTGCTAATCAATATTACTCTAGACCTGGGTTGCTCAACCTCATCAATACTGACACACGTAGACGAGAGATTATTTGTCATGGGAGACTGTTCTGTGCCTTGTGGGTTCCTTAAAAGCATCCTTGGCCTCTGTCCTCTAGATGCAAGTGATACCCAACCCCATAATCTAGCTGTGGCAACCAAAATTTTTTGCAGACGTCGACAAGTGTCTCCTGAAGTAAAATGCATGTGTCTTTGCAAAAACGTCCATAGTTGAGGATGGAAACAATTAGACATCTATGTATCTATTATGCTTCTTTTAACTGATTTTTCCAAAATTTACTTATCATTTATTGTCCATATTGGATACCATTACACAACTCAAACATTTTGTACAGTCTTTGTACAAATCCTAAAGGAAAAATAAGAGAATATGGCACCATTGTATGTAGAGAATCAAATTAGTACGTAGAGCTCCTATAGTTTATTGAAAAATCAAGTAGAACACATAGGAAACAGAGAGGGGGCTAAGACACACACAGAGCGATCATTAAAAAAATAGTCTAAATAGTCATAACTTGAATTTTAGGAGTGTTTCTCTGAGGAGAAACTCAGAAAGACCACCCATAAATGTAGTGGATACTGGCATTCTTTTAAACTTTTATTTTAGGTTCAGGGGTGCATGTACAGGTTTGTTATACAGGTAAACTAGTGTCACGGGGGTTTGTTGTACAGATTATTTCATGACCCAGGTACTAAGCCTAGTACTCAATAGTTATTTTTCCAGATCCTCTCCCTCTCCTACCCTCCACCCTCCAGCAGGCCCCAGTGCCTGTTGTTCCCTATTATGTGACCATGTGTTCTCATCTTTAGCTCCCACTTCTAAGTGAGAACATGCAGTACTTGATTCTCTGTTCCTGAGTTAGGTTGGTTAAGCATAATGGCCTCCAGTTCTATCCATGTTCCTGCAAAAGACATGATCTTGTTCCTTTTTATGGCTGCATAGTATTCCATTCTGTGTATGTACCACATTTTCTTTATCCAGTCTACCATTGAGGGACATTCAAGTTGACTCCGTGTCTTTGCTATTGTGAATAGTGCCACAATGAACATATGCATGCATGTGTCTTTATGATAGAACAACTTATAATCCTTTGAGTATATACCCAGTAATGGATGGGATTGCTGGGTCTAATGGTAATTCTGCTTTTAGCTTTTTAAGGAATGGCCACACTGCTTTCCACAATGGCTGAACCAATTTACACTCCCACCAATAGCATATAAGGATTCTCTTTTCTCCGCAACTTTGCCAGCATTGATACAGGCGTTTTGTTTATGATTAAAGATTCACAGGGATAAAGGAATGTTTGCACAAGTGTTTTCAAGTCTGCAGTTCAAAATGCATGCAAGGTCAGGAAATTTGGGGGGAAAGTGGAGTCAGGTATTTTGTTTAGAATTCGTTAAAAATTTACAGGGATAAAGGAATTTGTACAGAGGGTTCAAAGTCTGAGGTACAAAATGCATGCAAGTTCATGAAATTTTGAGGTAAAAAATAGATTCTGAAATTCTCCAGAGAAACAAAAGTGGTTTCAAGTGATTTAGATCCTGGGGATAAGTTGATGTTGGTGATAGAGGATCTGTACCTTATGCAAGGAAATAAGATATATTATGTGGATGTAAAGGCATTTCTGATGGAGCTGTTGTCTTCCCGACACGGTTGGCATTTGTGTGAGATGTGTATTATGCACACATGTGTGTATGTGTACGTTTGTAGGTACGAAATTTCAAATATCAAAGTAATACATATTTAGAGAAAAAAATTCTGAAAGAAGGCATAGATGCCCTTTTTAAATGTATGTCTCATCCTTAAAATGCAGGCATTTGTAGAATAGCATGAGCACAAAAATGGAAATGTGTATATTTAAGTAGGAAATGATATAAATATATACAGAACCTAAATATATGCTAGGCAGATAGAGACTGAAACAAATTAAAAGGGTCATTGCCAACTTTCCAAAAAACGTTCAAGAGTAGGTGGGAATGAATTGAACCAAAGAATAAAAAGACAACATAGTAACAGAAAAAAAGAAAAACTAGTTAAAATTTCACTTTTAAGGGAAAGACGTATACAAACTGTGTGTTTTATAATTTGTTCTTTCTTGTGGGAATATATGTTGCAAAATTTATACTGTAAAAATAGATTTAATATGACTCAAACAATAGAAAAGTCATGGGATATGATAGAAAAGAAAAATGGTGTTCACAATTTACATTTAAGTGTAACTAAAAGAAATTTTAAAAGAATATATTATTGTAATTATATCCCTGACCTTTGCTATCCAATGGAAATTATACTATACTAAGATTATAAATAACATACGCCAGTGAACTTTATGTTATGCTTATTAGGAACTACTCATGACAAACGTGTTATTTGAGATGCCATCTTTCTATTTTAAAGCACAAAATCCAGTTTGCATGCAGTTGCACAGTGCTAAAAGTTACTTCTCCTGTAAGGCCGTGAGTCAGTGATTCAAAGAGTTTTCTTTATCCATTCCATTTCCCCAGCCTCCAGTTTTCTTCCCTTGTTCTTCAAGCCTTTAGTCTTGCCCTACGGAGGGTCCAACACCAACACCATGTACTTTAGGTTTCTGTTGAAACAGAACCTCACTTCCGGGTTCAATGCCTGCTCTGGTTAGCTAATGTTGTGTAACAAACATGCCCATAACGTGTGGCTTCAAACAGCCTTTTATGAGGATTTCCCATGATTCTGTGAGCTGACTGGGCTTAGCTGTGAAGTTCTCTCTTGAGATCTCCTGAGTTAGCTAAGGGATAGGAAGAGATAGGGGTGCTCAATCAGATGGGATGTCCACAATGGGTCACTCACATGGCGGTATTGCTGGCTGTCAACTGGGAGTGAAGCTAAAGCTACTGATTGGAGCACCATGCATAGCGTCTCCATGGGGCTTGAACACTTAGCAACATGAGATGTGGGTTCCAAGACAGAATGCCTCAAGGGTCAGTACACCAAGTGCCCTAAATGGAAGCTTAATAGCATCTTAATGATCCAGCCCTGGAAGTCCCAGTGCTTTACTCCCAGAACATTCTATTCAAGAAGACAGTCACTGAGGCCAGCACAAGATGCAAAGAGAGAGGGTTCAACTAAATTTGCAAGAGTATCTGCATCCATTTCTACCTATCACACCCTTTATGTGAAACCTGACTGATCAAGTGTAATTATTCCAACAGATATGGAATAGCACACTAGACTAAAAGTAGTGTCCCACATAGAGGGGAAGTTGCCTCTTAACTCAGAAAAACAGACTGCTGTGATCAGTTAATGATGCCTTCCGGGGATAAAGACGACTGTCTCATCCATTGAAGACTGACTTATTCTCGGCCGGGCGCGGTGGCTCATGCCTATAATCCCAGCACGTTGGGAGGCTGAGGCAGGCGGATCACCTGAGGTCAGGAGTTCGAGACCAGCCTCAACATGGAGAAACTCTGTCTCTACTTAAAAAAAAAAATACAAAGTTAGCTGGGCCTGGTGATGCATGCCTGTAATCCCAGCTACTCGGGAGGCTGAGGCAGGAGAATTGCTTGAACCTGGGAGGCAGAGGTTGTGGTGAGCCAAGATCGCACCATTGCACTCCAGCCTGGGCAACAAGAGCGACACTCTGTCTCAAATAATAAATAAATAAATAAATAAATAAATAAATAAATAAATAAATAAAGGAAGACTGACTTATTCTCAGCTGTTCCCTTCACACGCAGGGAATTTGAGAGGCTCAGTACAAATAAATGACCTTCAGACTGCCCCAAATCATATATCAGACATCAACTCACACATACAGTGTTGATTCAGAATCAAGTTATCATTTGTGTTCAAGTATCACATAAGGCCTCAATTTCAACCATGTTACTGCTGAAATATTATATATTATTTTCTACAGAAGTAATAAGAATATAGATGAAAACTGGCATTATTTAAAAATTTTAAAAATGATACATGACAACCATGTGAGCCCTCAGTTACACTTGCAGGTGCAATTGTTCATACATTAATTTAATTCAATCGATGGAGTGCTTTATATGCTGTGTTTTATGTTCTCAATTAGGCTTGATGGATGGGTGCATGCAGAAAAAGGGAGGCATAGTGTATGCTGCCATGAACTTACAACCAACAGCCTACGACAGATATACACCACCCAGTAAATGCTGAGTACGAGTACAGAGTGCCTGGAGTGACTGCATTAGACTAGAAAACCTAGAATGTAGCATATGAAGGGAAGATGGCATGACAAGAGGGAAAATGGCTTAGCAAATCAGACGGTTTTGGGACTTGAAGGCCATGTGTAGGAATGACCTATTATAATAGGGTGATCCGTTGGTCTCCCTGAAAGTCAATAATCAATGCCTGGAAATCAATTAGGACACAGTTTCCCAGGAGTAAGTGAGAGACGATGGTTGATCATGGCAGGAAGAATGCATTTTCTAGTATTTTGTTTTCCAAAATACTAGCCAATAACCACATGTGGCTATTGAGCATATAAAATGTGGCTTGTTCAAACTGAGAAGTGTTTTAAGTGTAAAATGTACTTTGAATATCAAACATGTAGTAAAAAACATACGCAAACTATATTTCGTCTCTATTGTATGCTGACTTAATAATACTTAATAAATATTGGGATACATTAAATGTATTTTTAAAATTAGTATCAATGCTTTCTTTGTGCACTCTTTAATGCAACTACAAGAAAACTTAAAATTACACATGTAGTTCACATTACCTGTCTATGGGATGTGGCTGCACTGGAGGAAATTTGTGGTCCTTAGGTATTTTGATTTGTTATGGTTTTCTGCGGTTTCCTTACATAAATAACCAAATTCGACAGGTTAATATGTTTCATATAATGGTGGGCAGTTTCCAGAAATTTTCTGTACAAGGAGATGAAAGTGTATAACCATAAGGACTCTAAATGTTACTTAAACACCTTGTCAGTGGGAATCCCCAATGTAGCAGTCACTGAAGACGTTCAGCAGAGAACAGAGGCAGAAGTTCTAGCGTTCAGTCACTGTGACCTTGAAACTCCTTGCCACAGCAAGAACTATGGAAATGGCTGGAATATATTCCCAGCTGCCTTCACTCTTGCAAAACCCTTCAGTCATTCTCAGGAGGTAGGACGGAGAAGAAACATCCCCACCGCAACATGATTATAAGAAGGGTCATATGGTTGTGGTTCCTTTATTGCTTTTCTCTTGAATTGCTGTGGCTATGAATCAGAATAAACTTGTTCTGAGAACAATAATCATCTTCAACAATTAGCATTCACCTACATCCAAAACCATGTCTGTTTCCTTCTTGACAATGAAACTTAGAATGATTCTCATGGTTTTCAATGAATTTATTATTTTACAGAAGACATTATCTTATTTCACAGGAGTACTACCTGCCTCAAATTCTCAGGCACAAGAAATGTCATATTTATTTATGACTCCATAAATTAGTGACTTTCTTCCAGTCCAGAAACATACCAGGAACTAGTCTTCTGTCTTTTCTTTTTCTACTGCAGAAATCCAAAGCAGTATTTGAGCCATTTTTCTGACATTTGAGCAATTTGACAATTGATCAGATGAACTAAAAAGGATAAAAATATAAGGCAACCTGTCTGTCATAACTGTGGGTAGAAGAGCATTGAACCCGGAGGAAGTAAGCCTTCCCTTTCCTGCTCTCTCTGCTGGGAGGACGGGGGGTTAGGGAGCAGTACATGATTCAGGGTGTTTGTGGACATCTCCATTCCTTCCTAACATCCCCTATCTTACCTGTATTGGCTGCTAAAACAAAAGACTGTAGACCCCATGGCTTGTAAAAAACAAAAATTGATCACAGTTCTGGAGACTAGAAGTCCAAGGTCAAACATGCAGATTCAGTGGCTGGTGAGGACCCACTTTCTGGGGTATAGACAGCACCTTCTCGCTGTGTCCTCACATGGCAAAAGGGACGAGGGTGCCCTCTGGGGTCCCTTTCATAATGGCAGGAATTCCGCTCATGAAGCTCCACGCTCCACTCTCATGGCCTCATTACCTTCCAAAGCCCTGCTTCCAAATACCTACACAGTTGAGGACTAGGTTTCAGCACATGAATTTGGGGCGGGGTGGGAGGGGAACATATACATTCAGTCTACACACTGCTAGATAATCCATCCTCCCAACTACCGCAAATGCTCCAGGATAAGGATCTGGAAATATTGCCAGAGCAAGTAGTATGAAGCCATGGAGATATCCTCTGCATTCAGCAATATTTCATTTCCCTCCAGAGTGGGAAAAAAGTCGGTCTTACGTGCTTTCTCAAAGATGAAACACTTTTCCAAAAATAGAGGCAGTGGAGATTCGAGGGAAAATGCAGAACGGTCATCATTTTTTAGAAACATTAGGAACAGCAACTCCACTTTTGTGGGGCCGAGGATCCAATGGTATAATAGGCAAGAGGAGTTTGGTGAAGTGGTGAGGGCTTTTTACTGATTGGAGTGGATTTAAGAAAGGATAGGTGGGGAGGCTGAGGCAGGAGAATGGCATAAACCTGGGAGGCGGAGCTTGCAGTGAGCTGAGATCCGGCCACTGCACTCCAGCCTGGGCGACAGAGCGAGACTCCGTCTCAAAAAAAAAAAAAAAAAAAAAAAAAGAAAGGATAGGTGGAGAGGAGTTCAGATGTGATCGGTGAGCACTCTTGGAAGACAAGGAGATGGTTGCCAGAGAAACAGAGACGTGCAGCCACATCAGGCAGAGAAAGTGAAGGTCAGGCACGTATTTCCAAATGGGGTAAACGAAAGAATGTGGATGTGATGTTAGGTGTGCCTAGTGGATATAAACCACAAAAGATGTAGATGTTGGGAACAATGTTCTTGAGTAGGTGTGAGAAGGATGGGGTTTCTTACGTAAGATCCTCTATGGCTGCTTCTCTTTTCCTGTATCTATTGCCTATTTTTATATGAGGCTGTGGCTGGGAATAGGTCTCTGTGAGTGGGTGTGCATTTATAACATACACACCAGATGACGAATTAGACTTTAGTGTAAGTTATTCAAATTCCAATTTTTCTAAAAATAATAAGTGGTACTAATATATATCAAAGGTCTCTGCTAAATTTGTTCACCAATATAGGTTAAATTTATTAAATTGATCTACTTTAAGGAATTGGCTCATGCAATGTGGGAGCTGGCAAGTCGGGAATCTGTAAGACAGGCAGGCAGGCTGGCTGGCTGGCTGGCTGGCTGGCTGGCAATTTGGGAGGGAGGAAATGCAGACTAGAGGCCGAATGCTTTCTTCTGCTCTGGGGGCCCTCAGGTTTTGCATGCCCCTCAGTAAAATTGTACGTGTCCCACACCTTATATTTTAATTTGCAATGCTCCGATATTAAACTGAAAATCTGATGAGCATCAATATACTTTTCTCTGCTTATACATTGTAACAGAGAAACAGACAGCAACCTCAGTGTATTCATATAGGTAACACAAGGTTAGTGATATTTAGAGAGATCTTTGCAGTATCTCGTTCACTATCCAAAATCTTTGAAAGCCCAGTTATTGGGAAACTCCATCAAAAATTCCTAGCAGACAGGCACAGGTTCACACCTGTAATCCTAGCACTTTGGGAGGCCAAGGCAGGAGGATCATTGGAGCTCGGGAGTTTGAGACCAGCTTGGGCAACATAGTGAGACCTAATCTATACAAAATTAAAGAAATAATAATTAGCCAGGTGTGGTAGCATGTGCCACTCAAGAGGCTGACGTGGGAGGATTGCTTGAGCCCAGGAGATTGAGGCAGCAGTGAGCTATCATCACCAAACTGCACTCCAGCCTGGGTAACAAAGCAAGACTCTGTCTCAGAAAAATCTACTATTTGATAGCACAACAGAGTGACTATAGTCAAAAATAATTTGTTGTATATTTTAAAATAACTAAAGAGTGGATTTGGAATGCTCTTAACACAGAGAAGGGGGAAATACTTGAGGTGGTGAATGCCCCAATTACCCTGACTTGATTATTACACATTGTATGCCTGTAGGAAAACACTGCATGTGCCCCGTACATATATACATCTATTATGTATCCATGATAATTAAAATTAAAGTCAAGTGAAAGACATCATTGTGTGTATTTGAAGAGGAACACTTGAGAATTCAAAATCGAGAGCCTTCTCTTCTAATTTAAAGGTACCACATTCTAATGCATTCGCGTTCACCTGTAATATGCTCTTCTTTTTTCCCAGTTTCGAACGGCAACGTGCATCATGTTCATACAAGCAGCAAAAAGATGTTGGAATATTTGGCCTAGGTTTCACCACAGCGTTATCGGCAGTGATAGGAGATGCCCCACAGAAGCCCCAGGCAGGCTGCAGCCTTGAAGGCCTCTTTTCCTTCATGGGTTGTGAATTTGAAAGCGCAGAAGCTGCCTCTGCCAACAGACTAGTCCCATGGAGGGTCTCCTGGGGGCTAAAGGCCATATGTGCTCAACCTAATAAAGTTATAATTTATGCCCGCCCTGTGAAACCCAGAGAAGAGACAGCACCGGCATTCTGCCAGGGATTCCAGGCGATGCGGACAGCTGTTGTAAAATTCTGAGCTCTATCTTCCCCTCAATTATCTGAGAAATTTAGGAGAAAAACAATCAAGTTTTGGAAGGTTGCAAGGATTTGGGGGACTAGGCAAGGCTGGAGAGTCAGCACATACATAGTATTTATTTATTTATTTATTTATTTATTTATTTATTTATTTATTTATTTAGAGACAGGGTCTCCTTCTGTCACCCAGGCTGGAGTGCAGTGGTGCAATTATAGCTCATTTCAGTCTCCAACTCCGGGGCTCAGTGATACTCCAGCCTCAGCCTCTCAAGTCACTGGGACTACAGGCAGGCACCAGCATGCCTGGCTATTTTTTTTTAAGAGATGAGGTCTCATTATGTTGCCCAGGCTGGTCTCAAAGTCCTGGGCTCAAGTAATCCTCCTTCCTTGACCCCCCAAAAGTGCTGGGATTACAGGGATGAGCCACCACGGCAACATCATACATTGATGCTTTGTAGCTAAATGGCTCCATGGTATCATCCCTTGGGCCCTGGCAATTTCCCTCTCTCTCTTTCAATATTTCTCAAATGGTCAATTGGGAGTTAAACAAATTGCAAATATCTGGATCTTGCCCAGAATCTAGCACTTCCAGGGTCCATGGGGGGTCATTTGTACTCTCCCACTCCCCATTCTTTTGAAATATCTGGCTTTTTAACTTTCAGTTTCACATTCACATGTTTCTATGACAGTAAGGCTCCAGCATTGAAGGATGTTACCATAACTAGTATCTCTGAATTTCTGTCTGCAGCTGATCACTATAGTTATTAGTTAGTCTCTGGGTGGGGTTTTTCTTAACCACGAAAATTCAGGACCAGAATATAGCTTGTAGATGCTCTTGAAATTGATGAATGTTTATTAAGGTAAATCAGATACTTAAAATATAAAATATTCTATTTTTTTAACTTGCAATGATATATCTGACTTCACAGTATCGAAAGTATTCCCTGTTATTAACATTTTAGCATGTTTCTAAAATCCTTACCATCTGGTAACACCTCAGGATTTAAGCCAAAAATATCTGAATTGTGGAACAGCAATCCACTTAGTACCATGAGAGAGCCCTTTATTTCTTCATCAGTAAGTGATATAGAAATAGTTCACTGGCTTTAGCTGCAGTAGCTGATGTGTCAGGTAAGAAAATAAACATATCCATCACCAATGAGAATTCCAAACCCCGCTCTTTTACAAACAGATATCGAAAGCTTTTGTTTTATCTAAAATATATCTGACCATAAAAAGAAATATATTCGTTAGAAAGTAAAGTTTCTTTTTTTGCTGAACCAGTATAAAAGAATGATAATTTCCACTCTCACAGGGAAGAAAAAAAAATTCAGGGTCAGGTTTAACATCTCAAAAGAAACAAGGACCTCAGTAATGAGTCCATGGAAATGATAACCAATTCCCAATGGTGGAATCACAGGACGTTATGGAATAATAATGTAACATAACACAAAGTGGCAAAATAATGACAGAAAAATAATCAGAACATTAAAAAAATTTAAGAAGTATTTTTTTTTTCAGAAATGCATTGTGTGACATTACCTTGGGAAAATGATAGGAAACTCTCATTCTCCGTGAAAACCAGCATTAAAAATTTTAAAGTACTTCAATATTTGTTAGATTAAAGGAAAAAAGGAGAAACAACCACACTAAAAAAAAATAAATAAATAAGACAAAATCCTGTATAAGACCACACCAACACACCACACAGATCAAAGAGATTCAAGAAACACTGCTTGTGTAGTTTATTTGTTTGGAAAGCAATGCAAGATATTCTTAAATAGTCAGCACCATAAAAAGCTTTCAGGAAAAATGCAAGTAACTAATTACAACCATGTGTCTTCTAAATATTCCAGCTGAGTTGTACTGTCAATATGCACCCTTTCCTGATATCAGGAATATGAATAAAAAGTCCTGCAACACTGGAAATCAAACTGTAGAAAACAATATGACTAATGAAATTAAATACATATATATTACATATATTTATTCTGTAATATATAATATGAAATATATACTATATATTTATATATGTGTATATTATATATTTATCAATATATGTGTATATACACACATATTATATATAAATATATAATTTTGACTCCCAAGAAAAAAATACTTATATATTTATATTTATATCTATATTTGCCTGAGAGTCAAAAGTTTTAAGATCATAGCACTAAAGTTAAAGAGGCATAAGCTGGTTTGTATGCCACCAATTATATTCTAAGACATACACACATTGATAACATCATAAAATAAGGAATAGTTTAGTTGTGAAGTTTGGGAAGAAAATTTATATAAATTATACACTGGGTAGAAATGGAAAGGTTGAGAAAAATTGGTACTGCTGGTTGAAACTGTGGCTGCCTACGTTTGCAATCCAAGAACCACCCAAAGTATCTTTCTCATTGTGTTTCCATTGCTTGAAATGTGTAGAATTACAGGAATTGAGCAGATGGCTTTGGGGACAATCATCTATGCCCCAGTTCAAAATCTCTTGTCAAGGTGCATAGCGCCTCTGAACCCCAGCACGTGCATCACCAACCCGAAGCCAGGGAGGCAGGAGGAGGGAAAACATTTGAAAACTGACAGAAAG
Organism: Piliocolobus tephrosceles; assembly: GCF_002776525.5. NCBI lineage: Eukaryota > Metazoa > Chordata > Mammalia > Primates > Cercopithecidae > Piliocolobus > Piliocolobus tephrosceles. Next base: position 17,991,066 of record NC_045456.1, on the reverse strand, counting down.
CTAAGAAACACTCCACTGGACATTTGTTTTAGATTAGTTACTACATAATGTAAACATGACAAAAGGTATCCTGATCTGTTGTCCTCCTGTTTCTTCGACATGTGAGAGACAAGAGAATAGAAAGCCACATTGAAAGAAAAGAACTGCCAGTTTTACAATCTAATTATTGGCATTTTTTATTGGTGTTGTGTGTTAAGAAGTTGGGAATATTCTGTGTGGTGTCTCTCTCTGTGTGTGTGTGTGTGTGTGTGTGTGTGTGTGTGTGTGTGTAAAGGGAGAGAGAAGTAAACTGAGAGAGAGAGAGAGAGAGTCAGAGAGAGACAAAGAAGAAATGTCTCAATTGTAGTGGACACCCCAAAATATATCTCCAGAAACTCTTTCTCATACATTCACTAACATCCTTGGGGATCCCTGGTTTTTAACAAATGATAGTTACTGATAGATATTTAATACCCTCCAGAATAACCTGCATTATGTGTAAATAAATACACTATTCATATGTACCTTTTTTTCCCTTTGTTTGGAATGGATCCTCCTTTCCCCGACTGCTTTATTTGGGACAGTTCACTCCTCCGGTATCAACTTTAGCATCTGAGTTCCAGAAAAAATGGGTATCTCCATGTGTACATCAGAGCAGCCATTGGTCATCCTCTGCCTGATCTCTAGATACTGTTAGTTGACCAGGGAAAGTTACTGGTGAAGTAAAATTGCGGGACTTGTAAAGATTGCAACATTTCCTGCATTTATCAAGACAGCTGCTATGTATTGCCTGGTGAATCTGAGAAATCAACGTGTAAGGAACTCACCAATTATGCAGACCCCTAAAAACCACACCAAGAGCAGCAGCGATTAAGCGGTCCTGAATCACTCTTTGTTGTCCACGTATTTTTATGTAGTTTCATGCATAACTTTTACTCAGTATCAAATAAACTTAGTTCCATCATTAGAGTTTAACTTTTGCAAAAGCATTAAAAATTTTTCCCTATTGTGTAGGCAAGTGAAGCATGTCTGCTTTATTTTATGTTTTTCTAAAGGCTTCCTTTTAAATTGGCCTTTTCTTGGTCTTTATCACCTTGCGGTATTGAGAACATTTTTATGCATTTAATATAAAAACATTTGTCATCTTCTCCCAGAAGAACAGGCTTCTATTTAACCAGTCTTGTGTAGGACATCTGATGGACAGGCGGAATAGAGTTAAATAATAGCTGGTGAGAAATTCACAGATATTCAGGGTTTGTTGATGGGGAAAGGCAGAGAGCAGTGAGAACACAAGTTGAACATTTCCACAAAAAAAAGCATACATGAATTTGACAAGGGTAATAATTCTGAAACTCACAGAGATGTCTGGATTAAAAAAGAATATTTCATTAAACTTATCAGAGTAAGTTTAAATAGGTACTATCTGTCATGCATCTTTTTGTAAAAAAAAAAAAAAAAAAAAAAAAAAAAATCTGTCATAAGTGGAGATTGAGGAAGAAACTCCAGATTTTTTTACTATAAATTTAAGCATAGCAAGTCCATCTCCTTAATACTACATACTGACAATTTCCTGCTTGACACTCATTAAGGGGTTTAGAAAGTGTTTCTGCTTGATGTCTGAGGAGGTATGCTAGGCCTATGGGCTATGTGGCTTTTGCAGACCACCTGAAATGCTGGACATATTACTAAAATAAGCTGAAAATGGTTTTCCAAAGTAATTAAGCTTCTGCAGTTGGTAATGGAATATAAGTACTTGTACCATGTGGGCTCCCATTCAAAATTGCCATCTTATCCCTTCCCTAAAGTATTTCTGCATGTCATTCTCTTCTTCTTGCTGGGTCATGGTTTATTTAAGATTTGCCTACAGCAAACACATGCAGCATTTCCCTATGCAGAAACTAGGTTGCAGATAGCATAGAGATACGGGCTATTGCAGTTTTAATATTACCCGGCTGAGTTTCACTAGGTTCAGCCCGTGGGGACGCCCTAGGTCAAACTGTAACATCAATGTTGCAAGCTACCTGAGCTAATGTGTTCACGCACAATTTTTAGGTTCATTTTGGTAGGTAACAGTAATCGCAGAAAAAGAGGGAGATGAGAGATAGTTTGTTATTCCTCCCCTCATCCTGTATGTCTCAGGCCCAAATGTGTTACACATATAGGCAGTCATTCATCCGACTTCCATAGCAGACACAAAACAGTTCATACATCTTGTTCTATAAACTTGTGAGAGGTACAACTTCTATCGTGTAGCTCTTCTGCCTCTGAAGTCTCTAATGACAAAACAAGTGGTGTTCTTTTATCTTTTTCAGTCAGCATCAGGTAATGAGAAATTTTCCTTAGTCCATTGGCTGAGCTTAGGACTAAAGCGACTTCAAGTTACGGGCATCAGAGCAGGTCAAAAGCATAGGCATTTCTGGATTTTTACACCTTCATCAGGCCACTGTGAAGATTTTCTCTAAACAATTTTAGCGAATTCGTATGTTTTGAATATTTTAATGTTATGGGCCAATGAGAGGTCATGCTAACATTCATCATGATGTAACTAGTAATTCCTTTCATGAATGTAGTGCATTTCTGGCATGCTAATGACAAAAGGTTGTGTTGATTGACATGTGAACAGCTGAAGAACTAAGATGTGGATTTTCTGATGTAGGGCTAGCGAACCACTCCAGGAATGTGGGCATAAGGTTAAAACAATTTTATCCTCCTCAAACTGAAGCGCAGGTACATAATATCATATTATCTCTTCTATTTTCCTACCTCAATTTCCCTGTCAGTCAGATACATACCCTGCATTTGACATCACAGGGTGGATGGGGTGGGCACACCTGTCAGATCTTGCTTTAAAATTTAATTATTGAAATATTATTCAAATACTCAAAACCCTCATGAAATGTTTTTTTGTTGATTGCTTCTTGGTGATGTTGTTTGTTTTGGTTATGATTTAGATTTCTACTCCAGGGCCCTGGCAACCCTGCATGAATAAGATGCATTTGCATTTTATCAATAACGAAAAGAATTACCCCTGGAAACCTGAGTTAATTGGCACTATATGTCTAATTTATTACACTGACATTATAATGTGTCTTTGAATTTGTGACCAGATTGTGTCACAATCAGCATCTGATTACTTATAGAATTATCACAAAGCTGCAAAAGGATAGAAAGAGGGTTTTACACTGCAATGTTGTTGATAAGTGTTCCAAATAACACTGAGGTAGTTTAATCAGTTACGGTATATCAATTAAGTTCAATGAATATTACACAATTGCTTGAAAATTAACTTCAGTCAACTTCCATATTAAAAATAGTAAATAAAGCAAGTTGCAGAGTAGTATAATTAATGTGATGCCAATTTTGCAAAAAAAAAAAAAACACCAAAAAGAAATATGTGCAAATGAATAAATGTGTGTGGGTGGGTGGTATAGTTGTAGAATTGCTGTTTGTAATTCAAGAAAGAGCTGGAGAAAATACACAGAAAACACTGATGGGGAAATTTCACTATATTATGCATTCCCTTATTTTTAAAACGTTAAAGAGTCAATATATTTTAAAGCAACATTTCAAAGAACTTACTTATACACTTTCACAAAGGAATTTAGGTGTGATGAGCTGCATGAAAGCAAAAAAGTGCCCTATTTTGACTGAAAATAAATAATTTATCTTTATTAGGCTGTTGTTTCTTACGCATCATAAGAAAATATATAAATTGTGTGTGACAAGCTTAATTTACTAGGTTTTCTATTTAGTACTTTCATGGGTAGCCTTCTAAAGACATTGTTCCTTAACCTGAAGGAAAACTCTAAGTAAAATAGCAGGACATGAGAGGAAGAAGTTTTAGGAAGGCAAGTGGATAGTCATGTATTTTTTCAGATATAAAATAGTTTCTTATTCTTCTTAACCAGTTTGCCATATGATCCAATAATTAGTTCACTTTTAAGGCAAGGTTCTAGCAAGTGTATGAATGTTATACTTCACTGCCATATTTTCCATAACTTACAGTATCTTTTACAAAATTATTTTCTTCTAAAAATGCTTAAAATATTCACATTAATAATAAATTTCAGACCTCAGAGGGATAATTTTTTATCTTTAAACAAAGATACAGTAATTCTGTAGAATGTTCATTGTGGAAATGAGTTAAAATTGTGAATAATGTTTTTGGTAATGAGAGACTGGCTTTCAGAATCTAACAGATATTTTGGTAGACTTGTAATAAAGGCAGTGAAAACATTTTGAATCTCTCAGAAGAAATCTATTGTCACTCCATTAACACTCTTTGACTCCTTACAGTTCTTATTTAAGTAAATTACAATAATTCCTTCAGAATTTCAACTTTGTTTTCAACAGGTATATAGATTTGCCTCCATCGACATGCTAAATTCTCAAATTTGAAATTCGCATATACACAGAAAACCTTGCACAGGTTGGATGGGTATCAAAAGCTATATTTTAACACCATATCCCTTTAAGATCTAAAAATGAGAATGTTAACTTGTTTTATATTAGGTTCCATGACATTTTCTGGAATATTCAATTCCATAAAAGTCAGCGCAGCCATTTACATAAGACACAGGAGTTTAAAAAGAAAAAGCTAATTCTGATTTACTAAAATGTCAATGTCAATTTGAAATCCTATTAAGGTTGGAAAAGCAGTTCTTTGCCATGGATACTAAAAAATGTGAGTCATTTCAAACTTTAAACATATTTTTACATTTTTGCTAACCCCTGAGGTATCCTGAAGAGGATTTATCACCTGAAACTCATACAACATTAAAAAATATATGATTTTGAACTGCTCAAACCGAGTTTTCAAGGATGTTCTTATTTCTACTGCATGTAGGAGCACATCTCTCTACGATATGTGATAAGGCAAACAAAGAGAAATTGAACACATTCAGTCTCATTTTTCTTCATGACATCTTATACCTGCCTTTTCCTGTTTTGAATGAGGTGGTTCTGTCTCCATGTTAGTGTAAATGTGAAGCATTAAGCTCATTTTGTGTTGAGTTCTAAGAGAAGGCAGTTACACACAGTAAGATGAGAAGAGACAGTACTTACCCATATTAGCTAGTGAAAAGATACAAACTATTTGACATTAAGTATGTATGTTTGTTTCCATAAAAAGAGCTATGGAGTCAAACAGATTCTAATAATGCCTAAACCTGCAGCCTCAAAACATAGTCTGCTCAAAGAACATGCATACTGCATGCATCATTGGGCAGAGCATCCTATAAGGCAGGTAGAGCTGAGGTCATTTTAGTCACTTTAAGACTCAAGACAAGTTCTGAGATATGTGGCAGCTTTCCAAGGTCTTATAAAGTCAGAGAGGAGACTTATAGCCAATGCATAGCAACACTTTTGCAAAAACGTCATGGAAGAATTAACTATCACTATGTACATTTGTTTTCTAGATGAATAATAACAAAGATAAAGTAAAAGATGTACAGCAAAAATGCACTTGCTATATCTTAATCAAAACAGTAGAAGAGTTTATTGATTTCTGTAGTTTTCCTATACTATCTCCTTTTATGGGCTGAATGTTGGCATTCTCCCAAAATTCAATCTTGAAATCCTAAACTCCCTTCCCCAGGAGATGGTATTAGGAGGTGGCATCTTTGAGAGGTCGTTAGATCATGAGGATGGAGTACTCGTGAATGAGATTAGTGTCCTTCAAGAAAAGATCTCAAAGAGCTCCCTCACCCTTTTTCCATGTGAGGACACAGGGAGAAGTCACTGTCTGTGGACCAGGAAGTAGGCTGTCAGCAGAGACTGAATCTTCTGCTGCCTTGATCTTGGGCTTCCAGTCTCCAGAACTATAAGAAATAAATGTCTGTTGTTTATTACCCCCTACCCCCAGATTGTGGTATTTTGTTATAGCAGCCTGAATGGACTAAGACAGAAATTGGTACTGAGAGTGTGGTGTTGAGATAACAAATACCTAAAAATGCAGAAGTAGCTCTGGAACTGGGTAATAAGTAGAAGCCAGAAAAGTTTTGAAGTGTATGCTAGACAGAGCCTATGTTGCCATGAATAGACCTTTGAAGGTGATTCTAGTGAGGGCTCAGAAAAAAAAGAGAAGAGCTGTACAGAAAGCCTCAATCGTCTTAGGGAAAATCTATGCAATTTTGAACAGAATGACACTAGAAATATGGACAGGAAGCGCCATTTTTATGAGCTGTCAGAGGCAAATGAGAAATATGCCAGTGCACAATGAAAGAAAGGTGATCTTTGCTACAAAGTGGCAAAGAACTTGGCTGGACTGTGTTGTGGAAGGCAGATCGTGTGAGTGATAAAAGTGAATATTTAGCTGAAGTTATTTCTAAGAAAAGTGGTGAAGGAATGGCTTGGTTCTTCCTGACTGCTTACAGTAAAATTTGAGAAGAAAAAGATGTATTAGCAGCCTGAACAGACTAAAACACCTCCTTCCCTCTAAGTAACATCTTCAAAACAACAAGGTAAGAGAATTGCATCTTAAGGCTAACACAACTAACTGCTCTTAATACTCAAATCCTGGGATTACTAGAAAGGTTCAGAGGAATCACATTAATTCCCCAATGACTGGTCCTTGGAAAAGTTTAAAAGCCACTTGCATGTGGATTATCAATTCTGCTCACTAAACAAACAGAAAGGAGACCAGAACACTCAACTTTGCAGAGATTTTCTCTTCACTAATTTTTGACTATTGAAGCCTAAGTCTAATTTGTAAAGTTTTGCTCCAATGCAAGAGTTTCCATGAAACATTATCAAATTATCGTTTCTCTCCTCCTACAAAAAAAACCCAAGCATTCACTCTTTCCTGCTTCAGAATATATTTACTTTTATTACTCTTAGCACATTATTGTACGTTCATTATAATATGGTCTATTTCTTGGTGCCCCTATCTGGGAAAACAATGCAAAGTGTATGAAAGTGAAGAGAAAGGACGTAAAATTCAAAGATGACTTCAGGCAGTTCAGTATATTTAAGTTAGGTCTTGAGGAAGGTGTAAAGACTGGAGCCAGTCAGGGGTGGGTTATAAATGTTCAGGGAAGCCTATCAACAGTGCACTCACTCCTGAATAATTTGCTGGGCATGCAAAAATAAATGAGAAGTATTCTCCTCCTAAGATAAATTCTCCATTTAGATGGCTAGTAGTACATTTGACTGATGAAAGTATCTGACATAGATCATTAAAATGCAACGCAAGGAGACAAAAACAATAGTAAATATACTATGTGAATACAGTGGTATTTTATTCTATTCGTAAGTATTCTAATAAAAAAGATTACAACTAAAATAAGAACTAGCCGACACAGATAGAATGACAGGGAAAAAATGCAAGTAAAGTTAAATTTGAAAATTAATACCCTTAAAGCATAATGCAATCCTGTCATTGCTTTTTATTTTATTTTACTCATTTGTTTTTTGAAACATGGTCTCACTCTGTCCCTAGGCTGAACTGCAGTGGTATGATCATAGCTCAGTGTATCTTTGAACTCCTGGACTCAAGCAATCCTCCCAATTTAGCCTCTCGAGCAGCTGTGACTATAGGCACATGCCACCATGCCTGGCTAATTTTTTCACTTTTTGTAGACACAGGGTGGGGAGGGAGGGCTTGCTATGTCGTCCAAGCTAGTCTTGAACTCCTGGCCTCAAATGATCCTCCTGCCTTGGCCTCCAAAAATACTGGGATTACAGGCATATGTCACCACTTGGCCCATGCTTTTTATCTTAGATGTGTATCTTTTCTAGTGAGATATAAGAGGTAACTCCTATAGCTTTACTAATGCTATGCAACTTCAAAAAGAAGGGAACTTCTTCTAGATAAGGTTTTCATCGTAATAGTTAAAATGTATAAAATAGGAGCATTCCTTCCTTATCTGTATGAAATCATCTAATATACATAGAACATGGAACAGGCGTAAAGAAATGATACATAGCTGTCTTAGGTGGATCATGAGGTAATGAATATACATGCTAAGTTTAAAGAAAAGCGGGGCATTCAGAGAACACCCTATTAAATTGAATGGCTTATCAAAAGCAGAAAGAGCACCAAAACCTGTCATACACACACAATGAGCATCTAGAGTAGTTTGACACACCTGGTGATTAACAGTCATCATCAGGCCAGCACATGCAAGCATCAAACATTTCTTCTGCACATCCACTTGGTCTTATTTGGAGTTACTCTAAAGGCCCCATATGAGACAAGAAGTTGTGTGCAGGTAAATTACTTGGAAGATGGGATAGTCAATAAATGGACCATGCACAAGTTTGTAACGAATGTGGCCAAGTTGGGCTCCATTCTTCTTGAAAACCTTGGAGGCACTCTATAGAATGTGCACATCTGGTTGAACCACACCTCAACCCTGCAGGTGTTATTCCCATTGTGTGCTTGAGCTATGCCTGCACATGGCATGGTCCTCAGTAGCTTCAGAGAAAGCACTTCTAAGAGAGACTGTCAAGACACATTTATTCCAAGAGGAATGCTGATGAGATGATGGTGGAATGCAGTGTTCGGAACTGTCCGCTGTACAGGTTCTGAAACCAGAGAACCCAGGAGATAAGGACAGACCACCATTCTTACCAGCCACACTCCTTATGGGATAGGCATATTCTCATTGGATAAGAGACAAAATAGAAGCTGGAACTAGCTAAGCCACTGACACAAGGTGACACTTTTATTAAATGAGAAAATCTCATTTCAAAGTAAATGTTCGACAACTTCGTGTAACACTGGCCTCACTGGGCAATGTATATATAAGTGGTTGGATATACTCAACTTGAATGAGAGGAAAGTTTCTGTATGTGTTGCCCAAACCCCATAAAAAATCCAAGAAGCAGATCTTGGTAACTCTATCACTAGACTGCAGCTTTAACATCATTTTCATTTAGTAGAAGGTGAATGCCTCATTGACATTCCACCTTCAGGGAAACATGTCACAGTATAAAGAGAAACAAGTCACACATAGGGGTCCCTGCAAATGATACTGATCATTGATCAACTTCTGCATAGAAACAGATAAGATATGGCTTTGAAATTTTCTTTACAGTCGTTAAAAACCAAAGCATGTGTTCACTGGAACTCCTGAAAAGGTAGAACATGACATATACTTTATTTATGCTTCATTGCAGTGAGAGCAATATTAAAGATAATATCCTGTCACAAAATAGTACAGGCCGTTTGGCAAAGTACAGTAATAGACTTTGAGTATGAATATGATGTTGAATCCTGTATAAACTTAGCTTAAATACTAATAAACAGTAAATTAATCACTTTGATTTCTTACTCATACTGCTTAACTTTTCAAGTTGTACTTTGCTGTTTTTTTACAAAGCTCTTCTGTTGCTGTGTCTCACAGGACGTGAAAATTCAGAGTGTGATTTGTATTACATAATCTGTAAATATTATGCTAAGCGCATACGTAGAAAAGCCAATGACTACTGTATACTGAGCAATGAATGAAAAGTGGTGTTTCACCTTGTACCACTTTGGCCTGTTATTATTAATAAGTATACTTAAAACTGAATCAATACAGACAAATGTTATATGCTTTGATATCATATTTAAATATACTCCCCAAAGCTGCTTTTCTGTGTTTAATCTTGAGGGAGATACAAGCATTGCAGCTATACATAAAACGTTTACTGTAGTTTCATTGACTTGAATAGAAGACAGGTCATTTTGTAAAATGTCAAGGCTTTACTACATTTCCAGAATGCAAATGAAAGTCACTTGGGAAACTGGCTCTGACACAAACTAACTGTCAGGAAAGATTGTTGTGAAACTTGATTACTTAAAATTTGGAAGAGGAAATACAGCTTAGTAACCAAACCTACACCAGATAGTAGATGACAACTGTGTAGGATCATTCCCATTTCTAATATTTCCATAAAATTCAGCATCAATGTACATTTTTCACCATTACCCTAAATACAGTAGGCGGGGTGGCAGCAAATGCAATAAAGATCCTTATCAGGCTGGGGATAAATTTGGTCTGTTGTCTGAGAAAAAGTTAGCAAAGCCTGCAGTTGACAGAATGAGGCCATTTTATCATGGGGGGAGGAGATTAGATTCTACTGATGTAGGCATTGGATTCAATGGAGGTCTCACATTTACTCCTTTCTTTTGCCTCTATCCATGACAAAATACTAATGTTCACAGCAAAATTTACTGAGGACTTATTTTTAAATATTTCAAAAATGATGGTCAGTGCAACTCTCTTTAAATTTTTATTGCACAGTTTATTTTTATGTTAGTTTATTGGAATCAACCACCTAGGAACTAGAACAAGCTTTGGATAGAAGCCCTAGGTTGGGGCAAGATAGGAGAAAGCTGTCTCTTTTCTCTCTGTGTTGGCCCTGCCTGATTTTTCCTGCTGGTTCCATAGCAGCACATGAGAGACCTCTTATAAAATCCTGAGACCACAAAGCTAAGGAAGGTGGAAGGAGTTTAGTAAGAAGCTGAGTCATTCCACTACCTTTCTGCTTCTGTGCATGAACTTTTGCTGTAACGTTGTCCTGCTCTGGGAAGAAGGAAACTGGAAGGTGGGAAAATGCTTCTAGTCAAAGGCGACTTTTTAAACTTTGCATCAGCAGTGCCATGCCGGGATAATGTGCATGAGAGAGAAGTATGGATACAGACTGGCTCCCTTTCCTTTAAGCCTCAAGAATATGCACAAAGAAAAGCACATGAAGGACATACAGGAAGGGCTGCTCCCTGTGAGATTTGCAATGCTGGTCCTGTGATACCAAGCCCCCGCATCCTTCCTGCTCATCCTGCAGGTAGTGTGCAGTCCCCGCCCCCCCATCATGGACCATAAACCTTCTTCTCTTCATCAGTTGAGCTCCTCGGGGTCCTCAAATTTACAGTCTTGAAATCTGATTTCTAACCTGGGTTGGATGTCAAGGAGCATTTCATCCCATGCTTACTTGCAGATTGCAGAAACCCATTTATGGATTTTCCTCCACATCAGACTATGTGCTGACTCCTTGAGAGCAGAAGCCACAAGCTAACCGGCTGATCAATACTTTTATTTTTTTCAGTGAAGTAACAAATAATTCATACTGAAAGGAAACTGGAGAAATCCGTAATGCAATATTTTTATTACAATTCTCAGCTCCCTTTTCAACGGTTCATTCTTCTCTAAAAGGAACATGAATGAGAATTGACAGTCTTAATGGGTGGTGGGGAAGAAGAGTGGAAAATGGACCCTTCTTCCCACTGCCTCCATTAAAGGGCACGCTGTGGATGTGGCTTTGTGTATTTTCAATTTGCCTGCGTGTTCTGGTACTTTTATCATTTTGTTGCTACCAGTTGGATCTAGTACGGCTGTCTTTGATTGTAAGTACCTCTCTCTCTCTCTGTCTCTCTGTCTCTCTCCCTCCCCGTGTTTATGTGTGTGTGTGTGTGTGTGTGTGTGTGTGTGTGTGTGTGTGTGTTGGGGTGCTATTTACTAATAATGTATCAATGTGTTTGAAAACAAAATCAACTCTCATGAATGAATTAATGTGTGTGAGGAATCACGGTAGTCCCTTAAGAGTTTATAAGATCTTAGTAGCAATCATCCACGAATGAGCAGTTAGTTATTTTAAACAAATGTGCATTTTTAATGACATAGTTTTTCCGGACCATTCACAGTCCAGCGCTTGAGTCTTGACTTAATAGAATTGCCCCAATGGAGCTGTTGCAGGGAGGACTTTCACCAGTTCAACACTCCAGACTTGCTCAATCAAGCTCCTGTGGATTGCTGTGTTCAATGTCTCCCCCACCTCTTTCTTCCATAATTAGCTTGGTCCTTGTGGTCAATTCAACATTGACATGTAGTGATTTCACATGATTACAAAGATTCAGAAAAAAAAAAGTAACTATTTTCAATTCCTTTCCAGATAACAATGATTAAAGTCTGGAAGAAGTTTAGTCTTCTACCAGTCTCAATAGGAATTTATTCTCTGCAGGACTCTAAGCATTTTCCACGAGACCCAGTGCCATGTTCTTTCCTAGCTTTCTGAAAGGCCTTTTACTTAGAATTCCTCATTTAGCATCTTTATAGGCTGCCATTACCAACGTGAATTTTTCCTCTGAAGCAATTTATAAAATCGTATCTCCTCTCTGAAATATTTTTTCTTCTCCGGATCTAAACTGTTGGAATGGGGAGATACTTTCATCCCTATCTTAAGAAATTCATTCTTCTTACTCTCCAACTTTAGGTAACACGAATGACATAGTTATATCTAATAATATGGGTGTCTCTTACCTACCCATGTGCTTTTATTGTCAATGGTAAGCTCTTAGAAGGTAGGGCCATACCTTAACTCAGTTAAATTCAACCTGATACAGTGTTGTACCAATCAATTGATACTATATTGATCAACTGATACTGTATTATATAATTCAATGTAGTTGCCAATAATTAGACTAATGATGACAGGGAGTTGAAATATTAAAGGCCTGGACTTTAAAAATCTCAGAATGGCAGGGAATCACAGACTTAATTCAATCCAACTTGTCTTATAATATGGAAATCATCTCTGCATGTCTTGACTACTCTCTGTGCAGATACTGTTTAAACTCCTTCAGTAACAGAGAATCTGCTGTTCCCTGAGGAATCTCATCCAATAGCCACAGAGCTCAACTGTTAGGAGTAATATGACTAGAAATAATAACTAGATATAGCTAATAATTATTGGAAATACATTTTCTATTTTCAGAAATAATTGTAAAAACCCATTTGTCAGACCAGAGTTTCTCAGGAAAGGAATGTCACCCATGTTCAGGTGAATAATAAGCATGTTAAACAATGACATTTCACCCTGCATTACCCTCCCTGGGTACCAGCCCCAGGAGAGTTCTCTAACTCAGATCCTATCTGTGCCTAACTCCATGCTTTGTAGACTGGCTGCTAAATTTCAGGCCTGTGTTTCTGGAGCCGAGGAAGATCATGATGAATTCTGTCGACTGAGTCTCAGTGAAAGCCATGATGATGCATTTGCAATACTTTCACCTCTTATTCACACCAGCTCCAAGAAACCTCCAGTCATCAGTGTGAATCATCACCCCTTCTCTGAGTTTGAAACAGCTCCTAATAGAAGGATCAAGTCACAACTGATCCAAAGATAATTCAAGGTAATTTTCACTTCAGAGAAATGCCTTCAAAAGGTGGATGTTCATTCAGCACTTTTGTCTTATCAGTAACAATTTCCTCAACAATACTTTCCTTTTTGCAAGGAGATGACACATTTCTTTAATGAATTTCTTCTCTACTGCTCAAATCCTCATTTGGACATGCATTGCACAATAACACACATAATGGACTTGGGGAAAATGATATTAGACAAAACTGGGCTTTCTATGCAGCCTTCCTGTTAGGCAACCACGGTATGTTCTGTTCTGGATAAGAGGGACAACGGTATTAAATGAGTCATAACATGGTTTCCTGAAAGCAAAAAGCATCCTAGTGCATAGAAAAAGTGAAGGATGACAACAGTTCAAGACAGAAACGTTAATTTTTAAACAATGATTTCCCTACCCCCAGACACGGGCTTATCCTTAAAGAGAATGAATTGATTTGGGCTGCGAGAGCAACTTCTAAGTAATGGTAATCTAGTGCATTGCATTTTCTCAATAAGCAATATCTAATGAAAGGGGAGAGTGTTTAATATGCAGAAATAATGTAAAAGTAACACTCATATGTACACACACATGTGCACACACAGGCACACACGCACACATAGACACAAATGTATGTGTGTGTGTGCATGTGTGTATGCATGCACGCATGTGTGTTTGTGTGTGCATGCATGTGGGTGTGTGTGCATTCCCCATCATCTCATCCTGTTTACTTCATTCACTCCAAAGTATTCAGGTTTAAGACATGCCAATGCAAAATACCAAACTATGAAGAAATAATTTGCAATGTGTACCCCATTTATTATACTGATTTAACCAAGGAACACTATGTGCCAAAGCTTCTGGTTACTCCTTGCCCTTCCAAACTATCCCTGTTATTTTGCATTGACTCATGGAAACTTGTATTTTGTGGCTAAGTTCTTATTGTAATCCTTCTTTCACTAAGAAACAATCAAAAACAAAGTTGTCACTAAAAGTTCTAAAAATTGCCTACCAAATTCCTTACATATACTCTTTTACTAAACAAATGAAGGAAGCAAACTTGACAAATGATTATAATTAACACAAAATGAAAAAGATTCATATAGAAGTTAGTCTATTGCATCTACTGCATAGTCTATGAAAATGTGATTACACGATTCTTGTCAATTACCATGTCTATGCAAGGTCAGGCCTGGTGGTTTACAACTATAATCCCAGCACTTTGGGAAGACAAGGTGGTGGTGGGGGGGGGGGGGGGGGGGGGGGGGG